>NW_015650696.1:186883-220759 GCF_001515625.1 Sinocyclocheilus rhinocerous | reverse complement strand
CTTTTTCAGACCGATGAGCTTTGTAAAAATCGACGCGTTTCAGAAAGGCGGGGCAAAAAGGGGAAACAATGTTGTACAGTATGTGGAAAATAATGTGTTTTTTGAACCTTAAACCGCATAAACACATTAAATTACACCAAATACACAAAATAATGTTCTTTTTAGCAGCATCATATGACCCCTTTAATGAGTGATTCACTGAATCATTCGTTTAAAAAACTGATTCATTCAATAAGGAAACACCGTCCTGTGTGTCGCTCAGGGCGCACAACAGTGCTGTTTGGAACTATTTTCATTGACGAAATACACCAAAAACAGGCATCTACAATGCAGGCTAAGTAACTGAATACTAACTTTATTAAACTTGTATAAAATCAATATTACATTTGTTATCATGCTGATATCTGGAGAAAAATATGCACTCTTAATTTGATATAGATTAACTATATATTAAATGATATAAATAAAAAGACACTTTTGCCTCTTATCTTGAATCTTATGCGCATTCTGAATGCATTTTAATAGACTAAATCACACATGAATGCGTGCACTCTCTGGGTGTGTTTTTGTTTGGTTTTTGTGATATAGGCCTAGCCTACTCCATGATGTCAGATCGCACATCGTTAAAACAACACTTACGATATTAGCGCAGACGATATCGCACACCCCAGCCTTGACTTGAGTGGAAAATAAAATCAGCCGCGGTTGTGCGAGAACTTTTACACATGCGCAAAGTTGTTTTTTATAGTCCTGACCACTGATTCGCCAAGTATGGAGAACTGCAGGCTGGAGCAGTGGGCGTGGGAAAATATTAGGGCGTGCCGAAGGTAGGGGGCGTGAATAAAGGTTAGGGTTAGGGGTTAGTTTCGCCACGCCCATTACTCTGACCTGCAGCTGTCTCCTGATTCGTCAAACCTGCTTTCTTGCAGTCTGTGTTCTTCCGACTTTATTTTGTAGTAAGTAACGAACAGTGTTGGGGAGTAACTAGTTACATGTAACGGCGTTACGTAATTTAATTACAAAATAAATGTAGAGTTGATGTATATGCTTTTATTTATTATTATTTTTTAATTAACTATTTTTTTCCAAACCATTGTTAGATGCAGTGTTTCCTGTAGTTATGCAAAGATTTCTTATCTATTAAATATTTCAGATCAATCTCAAAGTAAAAGACGGAACTAAAGTCTGATTTTGTGGTGGATGTGTTCAAATTTGATCATCTTAATTCAAGTGATGAAGGATTTTGAAAGTCTGACAGTG
Organism: Sinocyclocheilus rhinocerous; assembly: GCF_001515625.1. Taxonomy (NCBI): domain Eukaryota; kingdom Metazoa; phylum Chordata; class Actinopteri; order Cypriniformes; family Cyprinidae; genus Sinocyclocheilus; species Sinocyclocheilus rhinocerous. Next base: position 219,499 of record NW_015650696.1, on the reverse strand, counting down.
TTGAGCACTACTGTAAGGTTAACCCTGCATGGTTTAAATGTTTGAAAATGATTAACAGTTGCAAATAAACATTCATTAGAAATTTAGAAAAGTAATCAAAAAGTAATCAAAAGTAATCAGTTACATTACTTTAATAAAGTAATTGAAAAAGTTACACTACTATTACATTTTAAATAGGGTAACTTGTAATCTGTAACCTATTACATTTCCAAAGTAACCTTCCCAACACTGGTAACGAATATGCGAATATTAAAGTTTATATGTTAATATGTTAAATATTAAGTAAAGTAGCCTACAGATTCTCCCAAAAAATACTTAGGCCTAAGTACTGTAACGAAGTATTATTACTTACACCACTGTAAGTAGTTACATTACACCACTGAAATTAATACAACATTTCATTATCAATACACAAAAACATGGTTAGTGAGTATTTTCCAGTATTTTGATATTCTAGTAATATTTATTATTTAATTATAACCCACGGGGTCAGAAAAATTATTTATTTATTTATTACAAATGAATTTTATTCAGGGATGCATTCAGTTATTATGGATGTTACAAAATATTTCTGTTTTAAATAAATGCTGTTCTTTAAAAAAAAAAAAAAGGAATCCTGTTTTTTAAAACTTGTCAACATTAATTAACAATCTGGCAGTACGTTTCTGGAGTTTATTTTTAGTCCATCTCCTATCCTGAAAAGTCTGTCTTGCAGAAATGGACTAAAAATGAACTCCTGAAACTTACTGCCAGATTCTGGAACATAAATTTTTGAAAGATGTTATGCTGGTCCTTCAAGCGTCACTCTCAACTTATCTGTCCATAAAGCCTATAAAAGTAAGTCTTCATGTATTTCACAACGCTTCAGCATGTTATTCTTATTAAGTAAGGGTACTCTTTTAGGATTTTTTACCCAAGCAAAGTCTCTGAGAACCTGACACATTGCACTTCTGGAGACTCAAGGTAGGTTGTAGTTCTGGAAAATGGTGGCGCTGGAGACTAAATGATTCCTGATGGATTCACACCTAATTCTTCACCTTAATTCTTAATTCTTTTGCAGTTAACATGTCTCTTTTCTTCTCCACCTGTTTTGACTGACCCTGCTGACCCAATGAGCATTTTGCTGTCCAATGGTCATGCCTTAACTTTGCAAATTCTAGTATTGCATTAGTATTGCATCCTTCTCATGGGAATTTAATCATTTTTGACTTTTAGTCTGAGTTAAATCTCTGTTTTGTCTCATTTTATCTGTAAAGGAAAACCTGCCTAATAATCATGCACACCTGAATATAAGGAGTTTTTCTCTTCCAGCCTTCATGGGCAATTATATATCAATTATAAATGATCAAATACAAAATTAATAGTAGTTATTAAGATTGATGTGGTTTGGAATTGGTCAAATGTGCTTGGAAAAAAATATGATAAAAATATCAACGTGCCTAATAATTATGCACACACTGTATTTTACATTTTAAAAATTACTTTTAAACAGCTATTTTAAATTTTAGTAACATTTTCTATTATTTTCTGTTTTGACTGTATTTTTGATCAAATAAATGCAGCTTTGGTCAGCAGAAGAGACTTCTTTCAAAAACATGTTATGCAAATCTTCCCAGATAGTGACGTAGGTATGTGGGGACGTGTTAGAACGAGCCGTTTTAGGTAGGCGTGGCTGACTCTTAACTTTTATAAAGAATATCTCTTTGGATTTGAGACTTTAGTCTTTGCAACTTTACAGATCTTCTTTGTGCACCAAGAGCTTGTAACACTCCAAAGAGAAAGGAAAAATTGAAATCGCATCATATGACCCCTTTAATTAACGACTCTAAACTTTTGAATGGTTGTGTACTGTAAGTTGCTTTAAGGATGTTTAGACAAAATGCTGAATAATAAGATAATATTTTTCATTGTAAATAACAAAAATGAATGAAGATATAAGTTATGTGGATATTGTTGCACAAAATGGTTAAGAACATGTAGAAAAAGCACCAAAAAAAAGAGTAGCATAAAAGTTATATGACAAACATTGTACCCTTGAAAGTGTACCCATGAGGTTTTGACTGGTGTATGCAATGTAAGTCCTCTGGTCTTAAAGAGTTAACATGTTAGTGTGGATGGTCCCAGCTGGTCAGACACGTCTGTCAGCACAGCTATTACAATCCTCTCTGCCAAACGAAAGGAGAGTAGGGCCAGTGATCTTGGAACCAACTCTGAACATTATTTTCTGCCTGCCACCCAAATACACATTACTTTTAGAATTCACCTGTGGACATATGTTTATAAGTGTGCATTTGGATTTATTGTGAGCATGACTGTCCAGTGCTTTTAGTGTACCATGTTAACGCAAGTCCTCTTTCAGGAGAATGGTTTTCTGCTTTGACCCCTTAAACGTCCTACAATGTGATAATGCAACAACGGGTCCGTATGCTAAGTGTGAATATGTGTGAGTGCTAATGTCAGTGAGAGACCCTGAGGAGAGAAGGAGAGTGTTAATTTTGCTACTCAACAAAGAAGCATTGTTGCCTTCAGTTTAAAGTCCCATATGGAGATTTAGGGAGATCTAATTTTTTATTGTGAGTGATAATGGGGGCTTATGCTCACTGCAAAGCAGGAAGACATATTGACCAGAGTTCATATGAGATGCATGGTCTACTTTTTCCCGAAGGGTCAAGAGGTTACGGGCAGACCAGTATTTCACAGAATTCTGCAGATTATTCCACAGATTTCCACAGTGGTTGATACTGATATATACTGTATATATACATATCACATGCACATTTTTTTGGAAATGTAATTAACAAGCTACTTTAAAAAGATCATTATGACAATTTCTAAAGTGAAAAAGCTGCTTTAAAAAGATCTTTATGACAATTTCTAAAGTGATGGCGCAGCTAACACAAATATGATGAATTTAGATTTTTATTTCTAATTTTCATTTAGAGTCATGAAGATTACAGAGAACCTATCAACAAATAAATAAATAATAAGATACTATAAAATACTGTGGCTTTAACTGCTCTAACTGTTGATTAGTTTACTTAGTAAATGTTCATAACATCAGAAGCTCTGGCCTTGTGTGTCTTTTGAACAAATCATTAAAACAACCGGCTCATATGGTTAATTTGATTGTGAATCAAAATACACAGTTCGCACTGCAAGTTTGTGTTTGTTGCTTGCGGGAACAGAATGGCTCAACATAAAAACGCACACAGATCTTTTCTCGTCACATTCAATTCAGGCTGAACTCGCATTCACAACTCAAGTAAACGGGATTTATTTTGCTGTAGTGTTGTTTGCGCCTCATTCAAATTGCCGTTTCACATCTTACATCTAACTTATTGACTTTATTTTTAAGGTAAGACCATTTTTTGGCCAATTTTTGAATAGGCATTTGGCAAGGTTTCCGGTTTCATCCGTTTCCACTTATTTTAGATGTACAACAGTCTGTTGCGCTGCTTGATAGGGCAAACTGGTATGGTAAGATGGGTGAAAATGCCCTACTAAGAATAATTAAATTTTTCAATTGTAACATATTTAGATATAAGTTTAGCAATGTGCAGATATATCAGCTAATGAAAACAGACACATTTGCTAATTTAGTTGCCATATTACAAAATGTAGCCCAAAATGCTTAAAAGACCAGGGGCAAAGTGTCATCAAAATAAAATACTAAATCAGCTTTATTTGACAATTTAGTTTACAAATGTTGTTATACAGATGATGAAAATGAAGAAGAGCATAGCCATTCTTGAAATTGCATTAGGGTGTGGGATCTCACCCTATTTTACACAATTTGATATCATATTATTTTAATTTATTATTGTAACCAAAACATAGAGCAAGTTGTTTTCCCATGATCTTTTTGTTATTTACTGCAGATAATGAATCTGAAGTCTTGAACATTCACAGAAAATAACTTATTTCCATGTTTAAAAAAAGGTGAATGTCTCGCAATCTTTATATCTCGCTATTGTGACTTTATCTCACATTGTTGCTTTATATCTGTCACGAATCCGCTCTTTTGCCTTCTACCTGGATTTATCTCTTGCCTTGCCTTCGATATACCCGTTTGCCATTGTCTGACCCATGCCTGTTAAAACCACGTCTCTTAATAAAAGCTTGCACATGGATCCTCACGCCTCACGTCTCGTCGGTCCCGTTACAATATCACACAATGTGACTTTATCTCACAATTACCTTTTTATTCTTTTACTCTCAGACAGATTTGAGCTTCCATTCAAAACCACAATAAAAATTATACTTGAAAATTTGTAGGCCTACCTGTTGACAAATTTCTACTGGCACATAGTTTAGTGTAGTGCTGGGATATGGTTATAATAAAGTCTAGAAAGAGCAAGAATATGTGAAGCCAGCAGCTCATGAGAAATGTTGGTGAAGCACGGTGACAGGTCTGACAGGCCAGGCTCTCACAGTCCTTAAGACCTTGGGTTAATTATAGATGGAGGGATTGGATGTGCTCTTGGAGACATGAGCTGAGGCAGTAGAAGAAAGTGATGAGCTCTTCACTTGTTGGATCTTTCTAAACCCTAGCATGTCTGTACATCACTCATCTGTTGGCACCTCAGCACTTAAGTCTCCTTCATCTCACGTCTTCCCTCAGCAAGCATCTCCAGCTTTTAGAGCCCCGTGGTTATGTCCCGATACAAGCTGCCACATAAATCAGGTGCCGTGCACAGGCATTGGGGGCCTTGCATGCTAAGTGAGTGTTTGAGCAACTTTGCTTGTGCAGATGAGTGAAGTTGAACACATGTGGGTAGTCACCATGTATCTGGCATGTTTCTGGGACAAACCGTACTGTCGAATGTTGCACCATTAACATTTTTGCCATGTCGTTCCTCTTGAAGGTAAGACTACACCACACTGGTTCAATAACAAGCTGGCGGAGAGGCTAAACATCTGAATAGCGTGGTACAAGATGTACAGCTGCTCTTCTAGAATTCAAGTCATCATTAGAACATGTATTAACCATGGTGCCTTGCTGCTGTTCCCGTCCCTCAAATGACACGACATGTTTTAACTGATTCAGGCCTCTATCCAAAAGATTATGTTGACTATGATTAAAGGCTCCCTTGTGGTTTAAGGAAAACCAGTGCTTCAAATCCATTGTCATCAGCTATGGGTTCAGTGATTATGTGAAGTCAGCATTGTCCTGAATTGGATGGAGGTTTTAAAAAGTATTTAGAGATCAAGCTCAGTGACTTGGTTAAGCCTTGGTCCTGGCTACCAGGTCATAAAAATGGCTCACCTCTGATCCAAAACATGACCGAAGAGCAGCATGCTGGAGGCTTCTGGCAGTAAAGTTGGCTCAAGTGTGATCCTGACCATGGCATCTTAGTCTTAGCATCTCTGATCTGGACAAGTCATCAGCGAGACTTTGCCTAACAGCTAATTAACGTGACACTGGGATCTGTACGTTGCATGCTAATACCAGCTGAAAGGGTTTTGCACTTGGAAATAAATTGATCAACAATTTGACATATATTTGTTTGCTACTGTTTTACATTTGCGAAATTAAATGGGTCAATGGCATATTTGTGTCCATGATTTTTTTAGATTTATTTTTATGTAAACTTGGTTTTTATGATGGTTTCATATGGATTTGAAAACCTTTATACAATTTTCAAGAAGGGTTTACATGTAATTACTTTATTAATGTATTCAAGTCATGTATGACTTGCATTTTTTTTTCTTATTTTTAAATATGTTAATAGATAGGGGGAAAAAACGGTGTCATGTCATTGAACCAATTAGCAGTTTACTAAGTTCAATCATTGGTACATTAAACAAAGTAATTACAGTATGACATATTAAGTTAAGAATAGAATGAAAGAGATGAAAATACAATAATAGCATGATCTTGATTTCTAGAGTAGATCTTTTCTCACTAGTATCGCATGACTGGACTCAGTTCCTTTGGTGTGTCTCTTTTTAGTTGGCATGGATGTGAGATTAGTTTCCAGCTGTCCTGGTAAACCTTATCATACTTCAATATTCTGGTTTGTCAGAGAAAGAAATAACTTTTCTGTCCCTGGAGGCAGAGGGACAGCGGCTGGGACCACCTGACACTGGATCACCTCCATGGAATCCTGGGAATGGTTGTGTTCATTCAGCGGAGCCACACCACGGGAGAGCTGGCATCCTTGAATTGTGTTTATTTGTTGGCACCCTGTCGTGAAAACCTTTCCATCGACTGCATATTAATCTTGTCAGCAAATTTCTAAAGGTCTTTCTTCCTTTGCATCCACATCCCTCCCAGCTCAAGCTTCTGAAGAATCTATTGCCCTCTCTTCACCTCCTCACTCGGCTCAGCCTTGCTCCTGTTCTCCTCCTGTTTCTCGGCTCCTCTACTCCCTTCCGGTCCATATACATGTCCTCTACCCACACATGCATTGATATACAGGCGTCACTGGTGACATGTAGCCATCGCAGAAGGTCACTAAGAGCTCCAGTGAACAAAAACCTCTCAATCCTGCTGAGAGAGTCCATCTATTGGCTGAAGCAATGGCCACAATCATGATCTGACTGTATACTCCTAGACTGGAAGTAATCATTATTGGCTTACATTCCCTCGCTGATTTTAAACATATGACTGGAAAAGTTATATTGCTAACATGAATCTGCAATTGTTTTCACATTACAAGGCCCACATGGTATCAGTGTATGCAAAACTCTAAACTCTAAGAAAAGTCAGCAAAAATATGGGCCAATGTACCGTCTTAATATGAAGAAATTTTTCACAGGTGTTTTATCCATATTTTGAATTGCGCTTTGCATTGTGTTGTGTTTTAGGGATGAAGGAAATGTCTAATAACTTAACAGAAAAAATGTACTGGTAATTTTCTTCAAGGACATTATCCCTTTATATGACTTTTTTCTTAAAGTGTGCTGAAACCTCAGCAGGTTCCTGTCATTTATAAAATTATAAAAATCTCCTTATGTTAGGGTTATTTATATACAATTATAGTATTTATTACTATTTCGATTTAGCTTTTATTTTTATATTTTCTGTTTTAATTTTAGAATATGTTTCTGTCTTTCTGTCTCTTTAAGTTTAATTTAGCTTTAATTTATTTTTTGATTTCAGTTTTATTTTAACTTAAACTTAACTCAGACTTTATTTCAGTTAGTTGTTTTTTAAGTTTAAATTTTTCATCTAATATTTGTATTTAATTTTACTCACAATTTATTTCAATTAACAAAAATTATTGTAATAGTTTTAGTAAATAATAATGCCACTGCTTCTTCCCCTTACATGTCAGTTAATTCTATTTTTGGTAATTTAATCATCCTTTTGGGTAACAAGATGGTAGGTTTTCCACAAAATTTTCAGTGTCACATGATCCTTTAGAAATCATTCTAATATGCGGATTTGGTGCTCAAGAAACATTTCTTATTATCATCTATGTTGAAAACAGTTGTGCTGCTTTTCAACAGAACGCTGCTCGGTCAATCAGCATGAAGGCCCGGAACTAACGGCTGTATAAATTCCATTCCGGCACTGTGTAATGGACTCAGGGGAAACAAAGCCACACTTCCCCTCTAGAACTTCAGTGAAGTGTGATCTTACATCCCTATGAGCATGAAGCTCCATAAGAAAGGGGCCGTTAAATCCCCCTTCCCCTTCAGTGTGGAAAGAAGGATCTCATTGTATAAATATTACACTGTATGGTGGTGTAATAATGAGATTCTTTTGAAATTAAATACTAGGTGCCACAATAAATACAGACTCCGTACTATAAAATGTGCAATGATAGATTTAAACCGTTTTCTGTTTTGTGAGGCATTGTAATAATGGCACGGAACAAAAAAATCACCATGGTGATGTAATTGAAGCCCACTAGATATTTTATTGCTTAAAGAGATTTATGGTCCTGTGGCATGTTGGCCAGATAAAATGAAACTCGAGACACCAAAAACAAACCTTTTCAGACTTCGCTCACTTTTTTTTCCTTTCAACTAATACGAGATTACATCTTGCTCTTCTGGAGAAGATCTCTGGAGATCAGACCTGGCTCTTTTTTATCTGAAGCGTATGAAGGTGCTAAGCAGAGACCTTTCAGTGCAAGCGCTTCAGGGAGCGTCTGTATGTGTGTGCTTGTTTGTGCAGAACTTCAGATGGGGGTCACTCTTAACGGTTTTATTGAATTAATCACATGATTTGGAGATCAACCTTGGCCAGAGGCTGCAGGAGGCCCGGCGGTGATGGCAGCCCATCGGAATGGGTTGTTACTCTGCACGTGGAGAGGGAATGAGAGAGTGGGGGTCGCTCTTTAACTTAATTAAACGCTAATATGAAGCAGTCAGTGCGTCTGCCTTTGTTGTACTGGGGTGTTGGGATGGATCTGGGCCTCTTAGTGTGTGCTGAAGCTGCTGAGATGCTATTGGTGCAGGATTACACCAAACCCCAGGGCTCTCTGGCTGGCCGGTTGACTCTCAGAAGGGAGATGGTGGTGGAGGGGGTCCTGTGATGTGGGACCGGCGGAGGTGTGATCACTGGCCAAAAGATTAGAGTGAGATCTACGTCTCAATCCCGTTGTGCTGACAGATAGAAGAGAAGTGGTGTGGAACCTTGAACGCTCTTGTAGGACGGTGGCAGCAGTTCTTGACTTATTTTTTGTGCGGTGGTGAATGAAATATGAGAAAAATTTAACATTTTAGGCGAGCTGATGTGTTTATGTTTCTTGGTAAACATTCACATCAGAAATGTGGGATCTTTAGTGCTAATTTGAGAAAGTATTACTGCTTAGTCTGTAAAAATGAACGCATATGTTTTATGGATGATTGACAGGTCACTCTGTGGTCTGGGTGGTCTTTGCGGTGCTAGCGTTGGGGGAGGGATGGTTATGACAGCTTGCATGCCTTCAAGACATTTTTATTTTGTCCTCCTCCTTTAAAAAAAAAAAGAAAAAAGTAAAAGAAGTAAACCTTAAAGGGATTTACCATACCCATGGCAGGCATGAATATCGCATCCCCGAAGGCACTTCTGACATGTGGGGCTCCGAGTCCACATGTTCCCAGTAAAAAGAAAAACCATACAGTCTCTAATGAATACAACCTTTCACTGACTTTTTTGTGTATAATTCGCTTTTTACGGCTCATTTTTGACTTGGTTTACTTTCAATTCTTCACAGACTGCAGAAATATATCGAGTCTCGATGTCAAAGGAACTTCACAGACGTTCTTTGAAGGCTCTCACAGTCCACTGATTTGAGCCTCACAAATACATTGATCTAAACACTGTGATTGCTCTTATCCTTGCACACACCGTCTGGTTGTTTTAGACGTCCATCACGCTGGGGTGTTTACATACCAGACCCTGGTGACCTTTACAAACATCCATTAATTAGAGATAATTACATCGGTTTCCAACCGAGAGAAACAGCATACAAAATCCAAACAGATCAGTGGACAAAACAAAGAGATCCCTAGGCCAGGAGATCCCATCATCCCCACTGATCCTCTGCTCGAAATCATGGATGTTGGATTTTCCTGCCCTCACCTGTTGTCAGACAGCTGAACCCAATGATATGCAGGGAAGGCCGGGGCTAGTGGTTTCTCGTTAATACCTGATAATGTATTTTGAAGCTTCGTAAACTGTATATTCATTATAAATGTGTTGTAAGATTTTAATAATTTACATGACTTTTCCAGGAATGGAATCACATTTTTATAACTATGATTATTCTTAGTATATTAAGTTTTTCTAGACAGTGGGAATCCTGGGTTTTAAGGGGGAAAAAACAGCTGAAGGGGTGAAAAAAATAAAATAAAATCATGTCAGAGCCAGTAGCCTTCGCGATGATTGGGGCAACCTAAATTGGAATCCCTGCTCGTAATCCTCTCACTCCCATTTCGCTTTTGTGTCCAGTCTAACTACTGTACTCTTTAAATAATGGCAAAAAATGAGAAATAACTTGATTTTTAGTTGTTTGGGCTTATTTTAATGCTTATTTTGCCTTAATTTAAACAATTTAAAGTCATTTTGAGACCCCCTTGGAAGTCTGCTGGAGCCCCCTGGTTGAGAACCATTGTATTATAGGCATTTTGGCAAAATTTAAACAGTACAACAATTATGAAACACAAAACAACAACGACAGAAATTACAAGGCTGTACAAAATGATTAAATTGCTATTTTGGCCAATTGTAGTAATAATAATATTAAAACTAATTGTATTAAAAACCATCACATAAAACTCACTGCTAAAAAACAAAACAAAACACAATTGTGCAATTGGATTCTTCACCGAAATTGTATAGCCTAGCCTTTGTGACAACTTCCCTGTGTGGCAACTAGCCCCGATCTCCATTTTTTTATACTTCAAAAATGTAGTATATAGCCTATAAATTTTCTGTAGACATGTATTAAAAGCCAAAGCAGGCACAATGGGCTGTTTTGGCCAGTTGTAGTAATAATAATTTTAAAGCTAATTGTATTAAAGGGTTTTGAAATAGAAACCAACATATAAAACTCACTGCTAAAAAAACAACACATTTGTGCAATTGGACTCTAAACCAAAATTTTATAGCCTTTGTGACAACTTCCTGTGTGGCAACTAGCCCCTATCTCCTTTTTGCTATACTTCAAAAATGTAGAAGAAAACTATAAATTTTCTGTAGACATGTCTTAAAAGCCAAAGCAGGCACAATGGGTGAATAACACATGGGTGTGACAGACTCTGTTGCATTCAACCATTTTATATTAGTTAGGAAAGTGGAAAGAAAGTCAGGTTGATTTTCACCATGTGTCAGTTTGTGCATCCGCTATGTGTGCATTTATAACTGAGGTTACACTGACATCTGAAACAACATTTACTTCCATCCAGATCACTTTAGCTTTCCTTGAGTAACCCCAGCTACTCCTAAATATTTGAATAAAATTGACATTTATAGTGTGTGTACTTGACTTGAGATAAAGAAATAAAATAAGCTATTACTATAATTGCCTAGCATGCTACTATTTGTATATTTTTCTTTTGAAATCACATAATCATATGAACTGATCAAATATTTTAGCAAAGCAGTAATGTTTGTCAATATGTTAACGTATGTGACGGAAAACTTTACTGGCAAACGGAAGGTCGCTTTGCTTGTGTAATGCAGATTTATGTCTGGATATATTTAGATGATGTAGATCAAACCTTTGAAAAACGTGTCAAGGATGTTTTTCATTCATCACCCCTGCAATATTTGCATCGTAAATCTAAAAGTTGTGTGCTGTTGTAAAAGTGTTTTGGGAACAAATCTCGACATTGTGTCCATAATCGATTTGTATTTATTTTCCTTGTTTAATTGGAAAAATGAACTGCATTCCTCCGTGGAAGTATAGGAGCATTATTGTTGGGGAAGGATAAACAGACGGTGGTCCAGAATGGATTGTAAAAGACTAGGATAAACAGTGAGGAAAGGATGGAACAGTGAGGAAAGGATTGAATGTCTGTTTATAGGGAGTATTATGAAGTTCATGACTCTGAAATGACTAATTACATCAGCTGTGTGGATTCCTGGGTAGAGCTCTTAAAAATGTCTCTCTTTGTGTGGGTTCATGGTTGTAATGGGGTTCACATAGCAATGGGACACTTTCAAAGGCTCAATCACTCTCCACACCATTGGTGAATCAGTGTGTAGTGGCTCAGAAAAGAGAACAGTCTTGACCATCTGACACAAAAATTACATTCTAAGATGGGGCCTTGGTTGTTTTATCTCAATTTAAAAGTAAACACACTGGACCACAGGTCAGCTGTTATTGCTTGAAATCTTTTTCATGGTGGGAGTGAATTCACTGGTGACTGTTTAAATTGCCTTTCAATACTGAAATGTGGTGGTTGCCAGCTGATAGAACAAACCAGAAATGAAGGTGAGGGAGTGAATAAAATGCAAGCAAGGTAGAAAGACAGATTAATAGAACAAGAGAGAAAGTATGTCTCTGCATCTCTATGCACTGTAATTCCTGTAGTGAAATGGTGGTTGATAGATTTGAGGTTATCCACCTTTTTCTTCAACGAAGTAAGCCTGTGGGTGAGACGTCCGGTTCATTAGCCACTATAGGTAAATAACGAGGAGAATAACAACGTGCAGTAAACGGTAAAACTGTTTGCACTACAAACCAGTGTGTTCATAATTAAGATAACACATTAAAATAATATGATAAGACACACCAACTTTAAATATCAAGCAGCAAAACGAACTGTTTTGTTCAGCTAAAACTAGCTGGACGGAATGGACGCAGATGAGACCGGAAGCCAGACCCATAGAATTTACAAATGGCCGCACACATTTTTACGACAAGAAAAAGGTGGATATCTTTTTACATTCAGTAAGATGTGTGCACGGTCAGGTATTTACAAATGATAAAACAGTTAGCAATTAGCAACTTCCATTTACCCACTCGAAATCACTGATCTTGACATTTGCCAGTGACTGAACGCTCAGAAGAGCATTTTTGGAAAAGCAATGGTGCCACCCAGTGGTCATTCCACATGAAATGAGTATTTACTAATGCATTAGCCCAGTGGTTACATATAATTAAACATAAAGCATATTTAAACTTTGATTAAAAAAAGAAACTAAATTTAACATAATATATGTATTTATTGAATTTAATAAAATTTACACATTGTTATTATTTACTAGCATTTAAATATTTTACATTGGTCTTGTTTATTCATTTTATTTTAAATTTTGTAGGATATTTAATAAAGTGGACCCCATGTTGGGAACCACTGAAGATTAATAAATAATTAGTAATAATCTTTAGTCATTAGCTGCAGAATAACTAAGTTAAATAGAATAGGTTATAATCGGTATAATTAGAATAGAATAATAATTATAGTAGGTAAATCTGACCATTGTCAAGGGATTGTCAGTTTCAGCCTCATCTAGGATTCATTTTACCAGTTCTTGGCCCATAAACCAGTAGTTGAAGAACCAAAACTGTCCTCTACTAAAGCTTACTTGGTTAAAGATGTAGACAGGCAACTGATACACACTTGACACCAATTTTCCTACTTTTTCCCCCTCACTTCACTAAATGCAGTTTTCGATCCCACTGTGCATATGCTGTATATGTTGCCCTGCTTTATTGTCCAGTGTCAAATGTCAAGACGTTTTTGTACTTTGTTATTGTTTATATGTGTTGTAATAATTAATGTTCATAAAGAGATATAGCAATAAATCGAGAGACACATTCATGTACATCAGAATAACTCGAAACAAAGTCACCCACTTTTTACTTTTTACAATCATTATTTTTATTGAGAAGCGGCACGATCACTGATGTCCAGTCAAAGTAATAAAGGGGGAAAATATGTTATGAGGTGAAAAGCGAGCAGTAGATCAGCGATGACTCAAGCGTTGGGGAACCGAGGAGATGTCAGGAACATTTCATACACACTCTCTATGCTGTGGATGTTATGAGTGCTCTGTTATTGCTATGAAAAATATCAGCCACGGTATGAAACAAAATTATTTCTGGACTCAACTGTATAGTTTTTGAAATTGGTTCAGACCAAGACAGCTATTATTCTGTTCTGTTTACAACTGAAGCAGGAGGTTAAAAGGTTATAGGTATATATTTGAGAGAAGGACTGATGTCTCCAACATGCTGAATCTAGTCATTATCAGTGGTAGCCATGTTTAAATTAATGTGCTTTTTCATAAAAGCACGGCTGTGATTGATTAGTTTGTCCTGTTCGAGGGGGATTAACACAGAACATGTTCTCAGGCGTTTAACTGCAACTTTTTTCTGAGGAATTTTTAATATTGGTAGGTGTGACATTTATAGCTTTGAGACCCAGACCGGTCTCATAAAATGCTGCAAGCCTATTTACGGCTTTATAAATACACACTTCATTTGCTTTTTTCCACTACTGTTAGATTGAACAGGTCTGAAAAGGAGTGTGTTGAGGGATTTGTTTCATTATTTCCAAGACACTGATGATTAGGATGTTAACACACAGCAGGAACGTGAGGTGTGAGAGGTTGGTGAGAATCGCTGTTAAGACCGAGGAGCACTAAATAGGAGTGAAATATGTCGCTGAAATAAGCAGCATCAGTTTCCAGGTGGTGAATTATGAATCCCACATACGTACAAGCTTTTAACTGTAAATTTAATCCAGGTTATGAGCTCAGTAAAGTAAAGTGTGGATCTCACCACCACTTCAGCCATACAGAAAGATTGAACTAATTTAATTATTTCATCCCTATTGAAAGCTCTTGTGTTTTTTCAGGCTTGCAGAGATTAGTGAGATTGAGAATATGTCTTGACTCACTTCTTCATCTTTTCCACAGAATTAAGCATAACAGAAAACATATGGGCATTAATGTTGGGTAAGTGAGGTTAATCTGGGACATTGGGTAATGTGGGGCTCCAAAGATCTGATGCATACATTTCTCTTTCACAATCAAAAAAGTGCCAAAAATGTCCCAGATTACTGTTATTCAATCTTAAATTCTGCATATTAAACCACTGCTTTTACATAAGAAAATGACATGATTTATTTGTGCCACTCCATCATTTGATGTACATGAAAGATTTCATTATAAAACAGCACTGCTTCTCCTTAGTGGTGCTGCTGCTTCACTTTTCAGTAGCAGCACTTGTATTAACCAGCCCGTAAGAAGCCTAACTTTGGCCCTTACATTAAAAAAAAGCTTTTAAATATCTAAAAATCCTTAAAACAGTCTAAATTTTCTTAACGTTGTTTTCATAAAATGTGTTTCTTCTTGAAAACTGTCTTGTTTTAAGCATTTCATAGCCAATTTAACAAAAAGAATGGTGAACAGGATTTTTTGCAGTGCATGCAGCTACAGTATAAGAAAGATGCAAATGAAAATCATCATAATGGCCATGGAATTGGTTGAAGCTTTGGCCTGGACTCTCTAAAATAGCCTCACTAAGTTGATTTGTGGAGAAATGGACTTTTATGGACTTTAGACAGGTGCAAATGATACATGAACTTATAAAAACATCAGTGTGATGCTTCTTCAGGATGGTAAAAGCACAAAGCAGTAGAGTCTGTTATATAAGTTGACAAGCACATCAGTTTCATGTGACTGTAAGGACGGCTCTTTCACGTTTCCTTCTCTTTCTCTTTTTCTCTTCAAAGCGGTCTGTGGCATCAGCAAAGAACATTACGTCCTCTTTGCTCTCAATCTCACGCTGCAGGAACTGAAGACCCGCACTGTTAAAACCCAGGACATCCTGAAAACACGGGTAAATGAGAATACACAGGCTTACACAATCTGATCATATGAGAGGTGTGATCACAGTGGTTCCATCCTGTTTCAAGTACTGAAAGCGGTACTCACCCTGATCTCTCGCACTTTAGAGATCGTGTTGGTCCTTAACTCATCAATGACTGACAGCAGCATCTGATTACTGGTGATCTGACCAAAATGGACTCTAGGAAAATGGTAAATGATAGAACTGTTAGTCAGGAGCAAAATCACATGGGCCCAGGAAAATAATCAACTCAATGCTAATGAAAGTGTAATTTAATAAAATGGTAAAATGTAATGAATAAATGTAAATGAAACATTAATATGAAAAGCAATAGCTACAGATGAGTACCTGAGCAGGAAGAAGAGACAGCGGCACACTAGCTCCACCTCCAGGCCCTGCTGTACGTAACCATTGAAGAGCTTCAGCAGATCTGGGACGTAAGGAAACGGCAGCACCAGCAGAGACACTTCCAGCTCACTAAAGAGAAAAACAGTGCTGAGAATCAGACTGACCCATAAAATATAATGGTATATAACAGATGGGAAAATGTATGAGTTAGAATACATTTGCCTGGGTTGAGGAAGAGCTCTTACCTGGACCGCACCTTCTTTATTACTTCCAGAACATATCGAGAGGGCTGCAAATTTAATGGCAACCATCAGTAAATACGAGCGATGAATCTTAGTTTTTAAAGAGACTTTTCAACGAAAAAATAAATTTGGCTCTTTAGTGTGGTGTAATATTAAAGATTAACTTGAAGTGAGCAGTACATAACAGCAAAGGTAAATCTAAAAATCAAAATAAAGGAAATGTGCATGTACAATAAAATATATAATATATAATCTGATATATCTTTAAAAATTCACTAATTGGCTATTGACCGATATGGTACTGATACATTGTGCAGCCCTAAATTATTGACCAAATATGACAAGCAAACAAGCCCAGTGCTAATAATTAAAACACACACTCACAGAGATATTTCCAAAAGCCACAAGGATGGGGTTCATCTTAGGGGGTGGTAACTGCAAACAAGAAAAACATAGAAGGGTCTAAGTAAAGCACCAGCATCATTAGATATAAATCCATATTTTGTGAACTCTTCAAGCTCCAGTCCTTATTATGTGCAGACAAAAAGAGAACTTCAATCAAATGTTGTGTTTCCTCTCTTAATGGGCTTTGAGTGTCTAGAAAACATCATACCTCCTTCCCCGCTGCCTTGCAAGTGGCCCTGTGCTCCTCCAGCTTTTCACTTTCCTCTCTATAGAGCTCAATAGCCTCCATTATTTGCTCAGCCTATAGAAACAGAACACAAGTGTCATTTCTCCATTACTGAATTTAAAAGAGAGGAGCTCTTTATCTGTACAGTTCGGCAGACTCACAGCTTTCACTGTCTCAATGGTCTTCTTCCCAGCAGGCTCTGCCTCTCCTTTAGTCTCTCCAGGGACCTGCGAGACATGAGGAAACACTGAGACCACGCAGAGACATAAACAGACATAACTGTTCTCTAGGATTTAAGAGAACCACTTACCACAGGTTCATCACCTTTAGCTAACGACTCCTCAAATTCTGCTTCCCTTTCCTGAGGAGAAAAATATTCAGAGTCAGCAAAAATATTCTAATGCTATGTATAGAGTAGATGTTTGTTTTTATAGATGAAATAATATAGATATTAGTTTGAAGCCAATGTAAAATAGTAAAATAGCTGAAAATTAACTTGCACAACTATGACGTGATCAGATATTCTAATATTAATGTGGCAAGTTGGAGGTGTAAACGTAGATTCTAGATTGTAGATTTAATACCATCAAACCTGTTTTCTGCTGTGTGACATTCTGCTGAAAAACCAAGCACTCACCATCTCCTTCTCCTCCTCCAGGATGATGGGCTCCCTGGTTCTCTCCCACAGCCTCAGGGACTTATCATGAGATGAGGAGACGATGTGGTCTCCATTGGGGCTGATGGCCAGGCACCAGACCTCCCGATGATGACCCTGAAAGTTCAAAAATACAGTCAAGAGTATGAGAGGGTCTGCAATAATGCAACCGTTCCAATACATCTTTGTCTGTGATTACATTGATTAGGGCTTAAGCAAAAGCAGACTGCGGCATACGTAATGCAATCAGCCTCTGCTCCATATTGACTGGGCTCTTATATAACTCTAATCCTTTCAATATAACAGCGACCTTTGGAAAACTCATTTCAGCTATGGAAAAATGTCTATTGAAAGCAGTCCAACTATCAGAGAAGGTCACCTCCAACGTCTGGATGTGCTCAAACTTATCAGCGTCCCACTGCTTGATCTTTCTGTCCTTTCCCGCAGTGAAGAACAGATGGGTTTTAGGGACAAACTGAAGAAACATGACACTAGGGAAACAGGAAAAAAACAGTGGATGACAAATAATGACCATCTGGGCTGATGTCATCCAGCGACTACAGCTCACAGGCGCTGGAGGGATGTCAACACCGTAGGTAGGCGACACCTGACCGAACACTGAAATCACTGTACTTGTCATCAACCGGTATCATAACTTTCACTAACAATATAACTAAAAACCGTACAGGTAATGTGACTGTGCCAGCAATGTGTCATTATACAAGCAGCAGTGTTTTATTACCTGTCGTCATGTGCAAACATAGAGCGATGACAGTCTCCGAAGTCCAAACCCCAGATCTTCACGTTTCTGTCTGCTGAGCCTGTGGCTATTAAAGCGCTGTCCTGCAGAACACGCACAGAAACCCACAAACAACATTTGAGCATAATTACGCCATCCGCCAGAATGACTTGCAGGATGTGTCAATGCACTTACATGTGAAATGTCCAGGCATAGAACGGGCAGCTTGTGTCCATACAGCGACAGGAAGAACTAGAGGAAGTTGAGACAGAGGGCAAATCTCGTATTATTCTGCACAGCTCACATATCTGTCCTGTAAAGCACTGCTGTTGTTTTGGGTAGAGTTGGACAGTAGGCATGATGGCGTCATATTATACGAGTGGTGATTGGTTATTTATAATGTGCTGACAAATTTCTGAGACACTGTGGCCCCATTTATTGTTTGTATTAAACATGTACAATTTGAATTCAATTGCCCACACCCAACAGGAAGTTGAATTGATTGACAGGAATTGGAACTTACTGAATTGCAATTTCACAGGTAATTGCAATCATGTGTTCTGCTACATCGGTCCATAAAATGAAAATTAATTTACTAAATATAATACTTATGAAATATAAATGAAATATAAATTTCAATAGGGCACATTTTAAATATCTTTTCCCACAAGAATGAGAATACTGTAGATGAATAGAGAAATTGGGTAAGTAATAATTTACTTTGAAAAAATAAAATAAAAATAGCTTTAAAAATAATTACTATTTTAAATTTAATTTTTTTAAAGAATTTAATTAATTTAAACAATTATTAAAATATATGATAATTATTGAGTAAGAAAATTATTGAATTATTGAAATCTCATCCATAAATCCGGCCTATAAAACCTTCAAGACCTTTTTTAATTTCAGTAACATATATCATGCGAAGCACAAACACATGAACTGAAGATCAGTTAATGCAAGTCCTCGAATAAAATGACAATTAAACGTCAAGCATTGAAATATTTCATTCATGGTGAGCGCTGCTTTTTTTTTCTCTCTCAGTAAACGTAACTCAAGTATAACAGTGGTCTTTTTTTGGATACTCTTAACAATTTTTTACATTTTTTTTTTTGTTTTACAAAGCATTGGATTTATGTATGGATTTTACATACAAGAGATACCAAGTGTTGTGGTATGAGAAAAGTATTGTAATGCTGTATGCAGTGCTTGTGGTTTACCTTTAGCGTGTCTGTGTAAAAGATCTTCACTGTACAGTCGAGAAGAGAGACAGCCAGCAGTCTCTGGTCAGGACTGTAGCGCACACACAGCACGTCCTCATCTAACTGCAGGGTGCGTGTGTGCTTCACCGTCAGTCTCCTGTGGATTACACAAAGCAATAATACATTAAAGCCAAGTAGAGAAAGAGAGATGGAGAAATCAGAATGAGAGAGCCATGGTTTGTGATCACAGATAATAACTCACTTGCTCTTCCCAGAGTCCCGATCCTTTATGAGCTCAAAGTCCCAGAATTTCACAGTCTTGTCAGCACCACCAGTTACAATCCCTCTCTGTATAAACACACACAAATCAAGAGTCAAATATGTTCACATAAAGCTAAAATCCTTGCTGACAGCTTACAAAGTCTTTGGAATAGAGTCAGGAATTCAATGTATTCACAGACTGTGGTGTTTTGTAGGGATGAGAAGCTCTTTGTCATTCAACAGAGAGATCGATATTATACCTGGTCTGGAGAGAGACACATGGACCAAAGAGCTCCATCATGGGCATCAGTCGTCTCTAGAAGGCTTCCTGAGGCCAGGTCGAAAATCTGAATCTTCCCACTCTGTGACAAAAGACACATAAATACCACAATACGGAACAAGCTGCTAACAATAATGCAAAATTAATTTTCATAGGAAAGGATATATGGACTAAAAGTTTTGCAACAGAAGATCTTTCAGGATCTTAATTAGCATTCAGGAAACGTCTCATTCAAATCTCATTCATGCATTTTCAAAGTTGGTGGCTCATGTTCGGTTACAAGACAAGCCAGAACTAATGGCATTTGATGCCAATAACAGCCAACTTGGCACAATGGCTTTTTTTTTTTTTTGAGCTTGATAGCCCATAGTCATGGTCTACCTTTTTTTTTAATGGGAAAGGGCAGAGCAGACATTCTGCAAACCATCTCATTTTGTGTTCCACAGAAGAAAGTCATACAGGTTTGTAATAAAGTTAAGACATGAAGTTAAGCAAATGATGACAGAATTTTATTTTGGGTGAACTATCTCTTTATTGATTGATGATAGAGAAGTGAATAGTTTTATACCTTTGTTCCTAAGATAATCTGTCTGTCTCCAGGAACAAATAACGAGCAGAGAGCATATTCACATCCCATGGTACGAATGACCTGCAAGGTAGACCTGACAAAAGAAGATACTTCTTGTTAAGGACTCAAAATCTATAAACCCATGCAAAAAAATTATAATTGATGGAAAACATTTGTCATCACACTCACCTGTTCCACACTTTGACAGTCTCTCCAGAGGCTGAGAGGATGGCTATGTTATCTGAGCTGAAGGCCAGAGTTCTGACATCTGTACGATGACCGCCCAGTGTGAGGCGAGAGGTTTTAGTGCCAGTAGGATTCTTCTCTGAAGTCTTCAGTGTATATGTCTCCACTGTGTTATTCTGCAGAAGAAGAGCAACCTTCATCTCTCCGTTAGGAACCAGAAGGCAGTCCATTGATCTGTAGATGAAAAAAACATTACCATCAATACTTAATAACAGTAACACGCAAGAGGGCACTGTGCTTGCATGCATACTCTCTGACCTGATCTTGGATGACGCCTTTATGTTTGCCAGCTTTTGGATCTCATCACTCAACTTTCTCTCCACTACAAGTTCAGGTACATCCTCTCCTCCTCCTTGCGACCTGCATAACATAACAGTTCATCAGAATATCAGAAAAGCAACAACTTCACATTTCAAAACAGAGGTCTCACACACTTTGTTTTTTTCTTGGCTTTCTTTAGTTTTCTGTCCATTTTTTTCTGGACCTCTTCCTCCGACAGTACAGTGAAGACTTCAAGCGTAGCATCCAGGCCCTGTTGAGATTTAAAAAGAAGTTATATGATGTAGGCTCAATTTTTGCCTAATTATTGCATAGCTACTTTAAATTAGGGACTTCCCAACAAAACCGACCAAGCTAAAGAGAGTGGAACCCTTTTTCAGTAGGAAGTGAAACACTAGTATACACAATTATGCAATATACTTACATGGCATGCAAGCACTTTAGCTTTGGCGTCTGTGACCAAGGACACAACCCTGTCTCTGGCTTCCCTCAGAACAGAACCAGCTTTCTTACAGCTGAGAATTCGCTGTAGACAGAAATCAGATCTTTGATGAATATTTGAAGGAAACCCTTTTTCTTAAACTAAACGAATGTATTGCGTCATGTCAAATCACTAATATCCACTGAATACTGGAAGAAATATTACTTCTTCTGGCTCTTCGTCAAGTCCTTCCTCATCATCCTCAAGAAGAGTTCTGACTTTCTTTTCCTGTGGCTCCCCCACTTCTTTACCCTGTGAAAAATCTTTAAAGTCATTCTGAATACATGAGATCAGTTTCAATTCTCTATATAAGAGACCAAAGATCAAATTCAAGACTGTATTGGAATGTAATTCAGCCTACAATGTAACCATTTGCCACAGCATGAGTGATATTGCCTTACCTCCTCAATGTACTGAATGTCCCAGGCTCTGAGCTCACTGTCAGCAGACCCTGTAATCAACCTACTCTCCTGGTTCAACAGGACCATTCCCCATACCTACAGAGATTGGACAATGTTGCACTGTACTACAACACTAACAGATATTTAGATTGTGCTGGAGACTCATTCTCCAAAATTAAAGTAAGAAAACACCTTATGAGCAATTTTCTTCAAGATACTAAATGCCACCTAGGCTCAGATCATTTACAGTAAAACACCCTAATCATATACAGTACATTGATTTATGCTGATATCAAAGCAGCAAGAACATGCATTGTGTGTTGTGTTGTAGATTTCAGAAAGATCAAAACAGTCTCAACAGTGTCCAGTGATCCTATTTACCTCAGTGCGATGCCCCACCATGGTCTTGAAACAATGCTGTGTGTCCAAGTCCCACCACTTTACAAAACTGTCCTTAGAGCTGAGGAAACATGAGAAACACAGAATCAGATCAGCAGCGCATTACTACATTGCTGCGCCAAGGTACACATCCAGTTACTTTATTCTTTCAGCATGAAGTAGTATATAAAACAAAGCAGTCGTTTCTGAAAATGTAATCAGTCACAACTGACGTTAGGTCGCAAATTGCATTTTTGAGAGAAAAAAAAAACAGTCGCTTCAGTGTATTTATAAGTCACATTTCATCATTATATTAAAAAAATTATGTAAAACACAGTAAATAAAATGAAACGGTTACAAGCATTACAAACACTACAAACTATTTTAGTTCCCCACACTCAAATCCTTTAAATTTAATAGTATTTAGTACAGAACAGCAGTAATCAAAGTAAACACATTTATTTAAAGTGAAACCACTAGCATGTGGGAAATGTGCTATACAAATAAACTTGTCCTCATGTACTATTCACTTTTGGCAAAAATACAAATGCTTTACGTTTTTGACATTAAGTCACAGCACATTTCAAATGATAAAAAAGCTACTTATATCATGGGATGAAATGATGTGTCCATGCACGTATGTATATAATATAATATAAAATGTTGAGTATTTTCAAGAGTTGAATTAATTTCAATAAAATATACAGACTGATTTACCTTGTAATCAGCAGGTTTTTGCTCTCCAAAAACAAAATTTGTGTGATTGCATCTTTGTGTCCTTTGAGTCTGTACAGACCACACTCATTGATGATATCCCACACAATAACATCTGTGTCCTGAAACACAACAACAAAGAAAATGATTTTACTTCATGCAAAATTGAAAATCAGTTAAAAAAAAAAAAAAAACTGTTCTAAAATGAACTCTCATCTTACTCTCGAGCCAGTGACGAGACGAGCACCCAGTGCATCATATCTTATAACTGAGACAGCTGATTTGTGTCCACTGAAGGAGATGTTGCTTTCGCCGTTGAGCAGACTAAAGATGCGCACACCTCCATCCTCATAACCTACCGCTATGTGGACGCCATCAGGAGAAGGACACAGGTATGTCACCTCATGCTTTTTACCTTCAAGTATAAGAACCTGAGAATTGAAAGGAGTAAGTGCAATGTTTATGAGTTTAAATAAACTGATGAGTAAATGTACCAAAGCAATCTTCTAAACCATTTAAAAACAAGTACCTTCTCAGCTTTGCGGACATCCCATATGAACACATGCTCACAAGCTCCCACAGCAACATATCGACCCTTCTCACCTCCCCTAAGGGTCACAAACGCGATGTTGGCCTTCTGATTGCCAATCACTCCAAATACAGCACTCGCCACATAGCGCAGGTACTGCTTCGTTAAACCCATGGCAAGCCGGAGGCTGTAGACACACACACAACAGTAGGTAGTGGGGTTAGATGTGTGTGTTGCTCCTTTAATCTAGCAAACTGCACGATTTGTCATGTGAGCGCATATTTAGAATGAGACCAATCATACTTTATAAATCGGCGTATTTAGCTAGTAGCTAAAGCATATCTGTAATTATGAGTTTAATGTTGTTATATTTTGTGTGCATGGTTCCTTATAATAAATACAAAAATCATAATTATTGGTTAACAGCTAATGTATAAAACCATAATCTTGAGTTTGCTGAAAAATACAATTATATTATATATAGATTATAAATGCTCAGTCACTTCATGTTCATCCTGTATCAACAGTGATTGTGACGTTGTTTAATGGTATTTTAGCCCTTCGGCTGCACCAAACGAAGCTCGTAACTACCTTCAAAAGTTATGATTGCCAATTGTAATGTATATTAACTTAACGGTCAGTCCATAAAATGAAAGTGAGCAACTATTGCTCCCCAACACCACGCTTCACAGCAACGTGAACCACATGCAGTCCGTTTAATCGTATTTAGAGAGCAAGAGATAAGCAGATATTAGTAAGCTACAAAGTTCAAAATAAGCAACTGCGTATAGTAAATGTAGTTACATACTTTGTCGATTAGATGTATTTTGTATCTGCAGTCTTAAATGAAAATATTGTTTCTGTGGATGTGGAGAACGTCTACATGCTTTTCAGTCGCACGTGTGACATCAAGTAAAGACAAAAGTGGTAGATTACCGAGCGGAACTACGATGTTACTTCACAAAATATTGCAAGAATGTTTTTATAGACATTTGTGTCACTCTAAAATATGTGTTCCTCATTATTCACACTGCTTTATGCATTTTATTTATCTGTTCTTCTTATGAATTGTGTATAGTATCGATTACTTCGGTCTGTGAATGCGAAGTCATGTTGCTGTCCACGAGGCGCATCAAATGTGTTCATAATTAAACTTTATTTAATTAAATTATTCATTATACTTATTTTAATTTAGCGATGACACTATAACGTCGATTAAAATCTATGTTGCAATATTGTATATGTCTGTGCGTTTTCTACACGGATCGACAACATAGCCACTGCCCCTACTGCATTCCCGGAAGTGATGATATTTGTCCTCGTGAATCAGCTGATCAGGAAACTCGCTGAATGTTGCAAACACGATGTGTTGACCACATGCAGTTAAAATCACATTTTAACAATGGCTCATTTAAAAGCGGAAGCACAGGAAGATTTGATCTTTAACTCTATCTTTAACGGATTAGTTCGAGCTAATGTGGTTTGGTGTTTGCAGTAGCTGCATCATAGGACATCTGGTAGGTTGCTGGTCATTGTGATTGATGGTGGTTGTAATCTGTTGCATTTTCATCAAGTCGATATAAACCTGTGTGGTTAGAATAAGTATGACGTGTTGCTTTCCTTTATATCCTCTTTGAAACAGGATTGTGTTGCATTGTTTGTATGTTCCTGTTGCAGTCGAGATGAAACTTTGATGTATTTGAACAAACTCATTGCTTTGTTGTTGTTGAAATCTAATTTGGCGAGTCGACCTTTACACGTGCGTCTCATTTCTGCTGAATATCTTATCTGTTCCTGAAGTCCTGTCTGGCTGCACTTATAGAGCCTCTCTGTTGTGCTTGAAAGTCAATTAGGTTCATGAACACTCCACTTCTCATACTGCAGCTGGCACTGAAAGTATTGCTGAATGCTTTTACAATTATTGTTGCATTTTGAAAGTTTGGGAATTTATTTATCTTGTTTCATTGTGGCTTTATGATTTATGTGAATTCATTTTGAAGAAAGCACCACACAGTATTAAAATATAATATCAATAATAATAATAATATCATATGTTTTTTGTAAACATCAGTTGGGTGTGAAACACTTGCATGTATATGTGGGTTTAAAAAATACAACACTTTTACTAAATTGGTTCTCAACCAGGGCCCGGGGGCCCACTAGAGGGCCTCAGCAGACTTCCAAGATGACTTTATTGTTTAAATGGGTTATATTAAAATAATAGCGTTTATTTAAAATGCTTAATTCTAAAAATTACAATGTATACAATTTAAATTAACCTTCAAGTATTGTCTTGGACAATAGTGGCCCCGAAGCACTGTTTTAAAAGATACATTTTAGATCCAAAGTAATTTCATACACCATTTATCTGCCTGAAATTCACTGAAGTCTGGCATTGTAACCACCATCTTACATGTTTAAACTGATGCAATGCCGGTATAGCCCAGGTCAAACTACAGTCTCTTTCTGTGTAAATGCTCCTCTGTGTCTTTTTCAGTTCAAAATTGCCCAGTGAAGCTACAGCATGGATCCCTTGGGAGCTCGTTCCCAGTTTGTGGAGGTCCAGAACCTACCCACGTGGGACCAGTCTCAGGGAGTCCAGGACGAGGTGGATGGAGAAAACCAATTAACAGAGGAAGATGACCAGCTGACTAATCAGCTCAATTCTTTAGAGTCCCCTTTCCTCTTCAGACAAGACATCAACAGCAAGATTGTATTATTGTGAGTGTTATTTTCAATGACATTTCTTAAACATTCTGTTTTGTTCTTCTCCACAAATTTCTGCATTATTTCAACAAAAATCACTTAAAAATCGCTTAATAAACAGACTACGTAAAACTTTTTTTAGTCCTAAAAGCCTAAGCCTCAAGATTATCTATAAATATAAGTACTTATTTGCTTAATTCAATAGTTTAAGATTGTTTAATAGTTTAATCCTTTAGTAATTTAGACCTAAATATTATGATGATCTTCACGTCTGTTAGTCATTCCCTCGTGCACACAAATCCCCCTTATAGCTAGGCCTGGCATGATAACAACTTTTTGTTGTGCGATATATTGCCCCAGAAATAATTGCGATAAGCAATATTATTGTCATTTTAAAGACCATTTTATGCCACTGAATATATAATCATAATAATATAATCACAGCATAATAATGCAAGAAGGCCTACACACTTCCAAATGACAACAAATTTTTTATTTTTAAGAATATTTAGATCATGGAAATTAAGTATCAAAATATTAGATACCTTAAAAAACCTGAATAAATACTAAATAAACATTTTCTAACAAAACGTGCAAAGTAACAAGTAGAAAAGAAAAATGCACAAAGAACTTGTATGGAGATTTTTCCATCTACAGATTTTTTCCTGACCTTTTTTCTCTGTAAATTAAAGGTGCACACTATTGCTGAAAAACACAATCACTACTTAGCAGTCAGATGTCCGTATGCAAAAGGCACAGATCCCTAAACAAGACCATATCTGCAGATGGAACTTTGTTTGTAGAAGCATTTTTTAAATGTGAACTAGCACCTCATGACTACACCACGTTATGTACGGGAAGCTGCAAAAGACAAGTGGAATGTACAAAACATGGTGACATTAAATTTTAAGTAAATATAATGGGCGATATATTGCGTCACCAAAAAATATTGAGGTCATGTACATATATTGCGCGATAAGTCGATATATTGATTATTGCGACAGGCCTACTTATAGCTCAATCACGTGACTGTCTGGGAGGTCCTTTTGGCTTTCAGACCAATATAGCTTTTTTAGGGCAGGATTAAGCTTTTTTTTCTCTCTGAATTCATAGTTTCTCTTTTTTAAGAAAGGGGAAATTCATTGCATGGCACTTCTCTATGAAGTCCAATTAATAAAACCAGTCCTTCTGGAAATTGAGGCAGGAATAGAATTCAGCAGTACGCATAGTTTTATGCTTGCAGGATTTGTTTATAGGGACTATTCTGTCATTCATCTGATTTCATTTGTTTTTTGAAAACAAAAAAATTCAACATTCCACGTGATGGCATAATTATATTAACACTTAACGTTATAAAATAAAATGAATGTTTTAAAATAAAAAATAGTGTTATTTTAGTATTAATTATATTATTTATTAATATTTTGAGCTTTTATTTTCATATTTTATGTTTAATTTAGTTTTAGTTATTTATTATGCATTTGTTTTGTTTTTTTGTTTTTTAGTTTAGTCTAGTCTAGTTTAGTTTAGTCTAATTTTAGTTCTTAAATTAATTCTTAAAATAATTCTTAAATGTTTTTCATTCATTTGATTTTATTTCAGCTTTATTTCAATTACCAATAATTTTAACCGTTTTATTTCACAATAACAACTATGTTATTTATGCTACATTTGTTCACACAGCTTTTTCATGGCTTATATGATGTTCTGTATCTGATATGCTGATTTATATCATTCCCTTATTTTACAGTAATGGAGATGTGGCACTGTTAAACTGCACTGCAATCATCAGTACAAGTAATGAGACACTAACGGACAAGAACCCTGTATCAGACAGTATCCATAGATATGCCGGACCTGAACTAAGGGATGAACTACTCAAACTGAAAGGTAGGGGGCACCACCAGGATAGCAGATGGAGAATTGATATCTAACTATGATCTTAAACTATTAGTGTTTTTAAATGCTGTTTGTGTTTGTTACTCAGTTTTGGAACAGATATTATCTCATTTCGTTGGTATCTCATTTCGTATCGCTTTTATTGGAGTGATATGCGTGTGTGTATATTTTTACAGGATGTCGAACCGGTGAAGCAAAAATGACAGAGGGTTTCAACTTGGCTGCACGTTTTATAATTCACACAGTTGGACCCAAATATAAAGCCAAGTACCGGACGGCTGCAGAGAGCTCTCTTTACAGCTGTTACAGAAACATCATGCAGCTTGCCAAGTAAGCCGGACCATTCCAACAAATTTTGTGAGATTGTTGCACAAATATTAAATGTCAGCTCATACAGACTGTCTGGACATTCTGACATGGTTATACTAAGTAAATATGCTTAGATATTATAACTGTTAGTCACTCTCCAAGATCATATCAGACATTAAAAACAGTTCAAATACAGTCTAAATCAAATATTTTAGCATGAACTTGTGTTGATTGTTGGAGCAGTTCCCATGGCAACAAGGCGTTTAGTAAAGTAACACCAGCCTTTATGTTCAGTGCTTGATAATTATTAATAGGGATGTCTGATGATGTAAAAAATAAACCCCATGTGCTTGTGGGAAGAAAGGAAATTATATAAGATTTAGATTCCATTTGTGAATACATTAGCTTTTGTGATTTTGAACTTACCCTTGGCTAAGGATAAATGCCATTCATTTCTTTTTTTGGGAATGACTGTGTGTGTGTTAACAGGAGGTGTTTATGACAGTGATGCTTTACTATGCAAATAACATGTCATCAAAGACACTTCTGCCTGCTCTTAGATGGAAAAACCGGCTGACTAATGTAAACTGTGTAATTGAAGTACATGCGACATATTTTATGTTTAATCATTGTGTTTCTCTCCTCAGGGAACACGCCATGGCATCTGTGGGTTTGTGTGTGGTCAGCACAGTCAAAAGGGCATATCCGCTGGAGGATGCCACACATATAGCATTAAGTAATTTCTGTTTAATTAATTTTATAATACAAGTGTTATACATCACATGTGAGGTCACTCCTTTCTGAAGAAATTCAGAGGGATCTCATCAGAATGTGTTCCCCCCACATTTATGTTTCTAGGGACTGTTCGTAGATTTCTGGAGAACCATGGTGAAAATATTGAGACTGTAGTGTTTGCTGTTTCCGATGTTGAGGAGGTGTGTGGCATTTCATTTTCACTGTTATGCAACAGCCTCCATCCTTGAACTCTCTTGTGTGCTCTTTCATTTTCTTATGAAATTCTCGTTTTGATTTAAAAGCCAAACGTTGTCGTGTTTGTGGGTTAAACTAACTTGTTTGCTGAGTGTGAGCTACAGGATTGTACATTAGGGATTCATGTGTTCCTTGCTAACATTTTTTAAAATTGCATTATTAAAAAAAAAAAAAAAAAGATTTGTATAAATTTTTTTTATCATGTGCCTGAATGTGTATCTATGATTGATTGCCCCTAAATGTGTTTGTAATTCATTGTGTTTTCCAGCCAGTGTACAGGAAGTTAATGCCGTTGTATTACCCATGCTCAAAAAAAGAAGAGAAGATCAGTCTGCCTCTCCTCCCTGCCGACATTGGTAATACTGAGGGGGAGCCCGTGGTCCCGGAGAGACAGATCCGCATTGCCGAAAAGCCAGGAAATCTAGAAGGTGAGCTCAAATAATTGTTCATTGTATCATCTTTTCAGATCTTTAAGGTAGATATGCTATTCAAACAATTTGGGTTGGTAAGATTTTTAAAAATATGTTAATGCTTTGTTTTTTAAAAAACGCATTATTTTTCACATTATTTACCTTTATTCCACACCGCGTTTTCTCAAAATATGCATTTAATATCACCTCATTTTCCAGCGATTCTCAAACGATTCGTTCGAAGCAGTTCAAAGATTCAGTCTCTCTAAACCCCTCCTTTCCGTGAGCCTGCTCTGCTCTGATTGGTCAGATAGCCTAGTCTGTTGTGATTGGTCTACAGCGTACAGCGCGTTTCGGAAATGATACGCCTATTTCAATGGTTCTGTATTTTGAACGCTCTATAGAAAATATAAACATCTATTATTTATCATACTTACAGGTTGTGATTCAGTGGAGCAGCTGGTCCAAATAAACAGGATACTGATCCATCTTTCAACAGCAAGCGTTTTGTAAATCCCGCGTTGAACTCTCCGAGATTAGAGAAGCAGTCGTCAGTAAAATGACGTGTTTGTGGGCGGGGTCAAGTTGTTCGCGGCCGGCCAACGTAGAACATAGGCACATTATGCAAATGTGTTACCCCGTGATGTGTAGCCGTCACGGAAGTGAAATTTCGAATTACTAACGACTCATTTCAGCTGTTCGGAGTCGATTCATTATTTTGGGAGACAATAACTTTATTTATCGTGTACTTTCAGCTTTACAACTTTGCAGATCGTTTACATTCACATACAGCTACATTACACACTGCATGAAAGGCAATATTGGAAATGGCATAATAGGGGCACTTTAAGAAACATTCCTTTTTATATTTATATTTTATATTTGTTGAAAACATTAATATTAACATTAACATTTAATATTTTTGTGGAAGCTGTGATACTTTTTTCAGGATTCTTTGAATGAAAAGTTCAAAAGAACAGCATTTATTTTAAATAGAAATCTTTTTTAACATTATAAATAAAGTCTTTACTGTCACTTTTGATCAATTATATGCATCCTTGCTCAAAAAAGTATTAATCTGTTTCAATAAAAAAAACAAAAATAAACAACAAATCTTACTGACCTCAAACTTTTGAATGGTAGTGTAGATGTTTTAAGTCTACCAAACAAGCAGTAGGAGTAATTGTTTGCCAAAACGTTTGGAGAACATTCATCTGGAGGACGTGTATTTACACTGTGTAATGTAAAAGAGATTTTTTTTAACAGAAGCATTTTCAGTAATGTATTTGATTTACAGAATGAAAAACATAATTGCCTTCCAGAAATGTGATAGAATAATGATTGAGCAGCATGCAGCTGATCGAGAGTCATCTCTTCCTCCCTGGCCTTTCATCTTGATCTGTTGTGGGTGTTTCATGAGTTCAGATTAGCTGACACTACCTCTTTGTCCCACAACAAGTGCTTTGACTACAGCAGAATCTTCTGCATTCAGACAGACCCACACAGCTACAATCAAGTGTGTGTGTGTGTGTGTGTAGGCACCAGTGTCAAAATGAGAATGCCTATATGAGAATGAGTGTATGTTTGGCAAGTTTGCTTGCCATAGCACTCGGAGCACATGTGTATATTTATTTGTTAGTGGGAGATTGAATTTGTATATTTGTTGGCTGCCATTATTTCAAACCCAGATCCTGTGGACTGTGAGCCAGCTGTGTTAAGGTGATCAAGTCTCACTAGAGCTGTTGATCCAACTCAAAAACACCACATAAGCCAGGTCCTGTCTGTCAACTTTCCTGTCTGTCTTTGAATGCTTTAATCCAGGACATGGAACGTCAGCCCAAGGTCTGTTACCAACTGAACTAAAAAATAAACTCTTTCCATGTTAGGTCATTCAATAATCTGCTTTATCAGTCTCACTTCTGGTTGTTTGCTTGAGCCATTGAGAATGACAACAAGCTCTAATCTGAACAAACATGATCACTTAACCAAATTTACTTTGGTGTACAGTATACTAAAGTGGCACAACAGTTTCCAAACTTCCTTGTTAATATGAAGTTAAAGGTGAAGTGTACTTTTTGTGCCACTAGTGTCATCAAAAGGAATTAATGAAAAATTTAATTCAAACTGCCATTGGTCAGCCAGACATTAAGGGCCCTATCATACACCCGGCGCAATGTGACGCCAGGCTCGACGCAGTGTTAATTTTGACAGGCATTTTTGATTTAGTCTTTATCTTGAGACGAAAATGCTTAATAGTCTTAGTCACATTTTAGTAATTTGAGTCTTTCATAGTTTTAGTCGACGAAAAGTCATTGCATTTTTGTCAACTTTTAGTCAAACTGCAGTTACCAACATTTATTTTGGTAGCTATTTTATATGTAGTCTTCAAACAAAAATAGTCATTAATTCTTCTCTCTTTAGACCAAATCAATTAAGCTTATGAGAAATTTGAATCAAGGATTGAATTTGGAAAAACTTGAATAAATTATGACAATTTTCATTTTTGGTTGAACTATCCCTTTAACAGTAGTGAAAAGGGAGCAACTTATCAAAATTATAGTTGTTCTTATATAATATATATAATTTATAATTTTTGAAAAAGCAAAATAAGACAATAAGATAAATACAAAAGAGATACAAATTAAACTCATTTTTCAGATACAGTAAAGTTTACTTAACATTTATTTAACACCTTTTGTTGGTTAACATTAATGACAAGGATAGGTACTTAATTAGGAATGCTGTCCCTTTAAGAAGGAAGGCATGCATGTAATACTGACACACGTTCAGTTTTCACCCACCTGTTTACGTTCACTTAATCCATAACCGACTGTATTTACGTGAGATACTCTACTACACGATAGACATTTGGACTGCTGTGTGTGTATTTAAGCACTGAGAACTGATCGTGCGCTGTATATGAGAACTGAAGAAGTGGCGCGTGCACGAGAGAGCACTTCTATCAGCGCGATTCCGCCTATCTCACCTTAATTCAATAACTTTAAGATAATCTACAACAAATTGTGACTCCCGGTAAAAACGGGACGTCTGGTCACCTTATCCCTACCCCTTCAGGTGCTGAGGCCATTGTTTCAGATCGCTAGTT
>NW_015650696.1:186505-186873 GCF_001515625.1 Sinocyclocheilus rhinocerous | reverse complement strand
CTTTGAGAGTCAAAAAAACATACACAAACAAAACCAAATTAAACCCTGCGGCTCGTGATGATACATTGATGTGTAAAGACACGAAACGTTCGGTCGGTGCAAGAAACTGAACAGTATTTATATAGTTTTTTTACCTATGATGCACTGCAATGTCTGAACTGTCCTGAGTGCGTCCTCGACAGCCGGTGCGAGACGCGTCGTCTTCTTCTTCTTCTTGCTTTATGGCTGATCGCAGACTTATAAGTGCATTACTGCCACCTATCTCTCAAATGGACCATTGACACTCTATCTACAATCTCAATTAGGAGTGTCAATGGTCCATTTGAGAGATAGGTGGCGGTAATGCACTTATAAGTCTGCGATCTGCC
>NW_015650696.1:184457-186051 GCF_001515625.1 Sinocyclocheilus rhinocerous | reverse complement strand
CCACTGCGGCTGCCATACTGAGACTAGATATGCAAACGCCCCTTATCAATCCAATGACAGGGACGCACATTTTGAAGGACAAGACAGTAGCCTATAGGATGTATTTTGAATGTCCGGTAGTCCTCAAATAACATTATAGTCCCGTCTCGTCTTGTTAACAAAGACGCGGCATAAATTTCGTCATAGTTTTTATCATCCGATATTAGTTTTAGCTCGTCAACGTCTCGTCTTAGTCACAGAAAAAATGTTCGTTAAGGAATATTTTTCGTCGTCGTCTTCGATGATGAAATTAATACTGGCTCGACGCAAGCGTTTTTGGTAGTTTCAGCTCGATGCAGTTATCATTTTCACATCCAGTGCCACGTTGTTTAAATACCAAATGCACTTGCGCCCATTTGTACGCCCATGGGCGTGCTGGTCTGAACACGAGGTGTGTTCAGCGCATTGTTGGCGCGTTGCTATTATGAGGCAACTGAAAACGATTGCCATTGACCAACTAAAACCTGGTCTAAAGTCAATGGCGCAGTATTTTTTTTTTAAGGGCACGTTAGTAATATGCGCCTATAGGCATGTGAACAACACGCGTACACTCTGCTTATTACACACACAGGGTCGCGCTGCATCACACAAATATGCCAGATAATAAAAATGAAAGGATTACAGTGTAAAAGATTATTATTGTTCCCCGTAGATGGTCTGCTTGCGCGCTTTAACCTCGCGCACGAGCAGATCCGTTTCCTCTCTGGAGAAGCGTTCAGTCTTTGCTCTTGCAAATTCCGCCATGTAAATAGCGAATCCGCCATGGTGCAAGTGCAAGTGGCGTTTAAAGGGAATGGGAGATGACAGTCTGATTGTTTTATTGCACGTTACGCCCAAAACACACCCATGACTCATTAAGAGAATAGGTACAACCCTTTTGGACCATGCGCCCGGCGCGCAGACCGTTTTTTTCCGTCTTTAAACTAGCAAAAGTGGATTCGGACACGCCCTAAGTGCACATGTGCCATGCGCTTAGATCGTTAAAGGGATCATATGACGTTGCTAAAAAATAACATTATTTGGTGTAATGAAATGTGTTTATGCGGTTTAAGGTTCAAAAAACACATTATTTTCCACATACTGTACGTTATTGTTTCTCTTCTATGCCCCACTTTTCTGAAACGCGTTGATTTTTACAAAGCTCATCGTTCTGAAAAGCGAGGTGTGCTCTGATTGGCCAGATATCCAGTGCGTTGTGATTGGCCGAATACCTCAAGCGTGTGACGGAAATGTTACGCTCTTTACCATACTGTGATGTCGTGTCCCGGTGTGACCAGACAAAACCAATAAAACCCATTACAAACGAGGCATTTGTAGCATCCAGTGGGGACATAAATACGGATTATAATGACTTATACTGTCATTTTACGCGTTGCGTTGCATCGCGCCGGCGGCTACTCTCCCAAGAAACAGTCCTCCGTAAAATGTGCTGCACACATCTGAATATTTGGGTTGAAGTGTTCTGGAACAGTGTTGTAAATACAACTTAACCACTGATTTCTAGTCGTGTCCTCTTTTGGAAGGCCAAACAAAGTAGTTTAGCTTTCACAACGAA
>NW_015650696.1:155727-184265 GCF_001515625.1 Sinocyclocheilus rhinocerous | reverse complement strand
CCGGCCGGAGCGACGAGACAAAAACATTAAAACCCATTATAAACTAGGTATTTGTAGCATCCAGTGGGGACATAATTACTGATTATAATGACTTTTGCGTTGCATCGCGCCCCGTAAACATAAAATCATGTCTGCATTTGTGATTGGAGAAATGACAAACAACTAGCACTGCTCTACACTGCTCAAAACTCACATTTGAAAAGTCAGTGGCAAATCCTTTAAATATGAAAACGTACTTACAGGCTGTGAGTCAGCATTATTTGTCAGAACACCGGCATTGTAGGCTACTCTCCCAGGAAACAGTCCTTGTCCTCCATAAAATGTGCTGCACACATCTCAATATTTTGTTTGGACTGTTTTGGAACTGTGTTGTAAATACAACTTAACCACTGATGTCTAGTTGTGTCCTCTTTTGGAAGGCCAAACAAAGTAGTTTCGCTTTCACAACGAAACACACAGCGTCTCCACGACATGGCGGTGGCGGTAACAATACTACAGCGAGAATCAAAGTTACGTTCAGTCAGCCATGTCATTATAGCAAAATAAACCCAACAGTGTGATCAGGTCCCTGACCCAATGCTTAAGTCCTTTACTTAACATGCTTAGTAATGGAATACCACAAGGTTCGGTGTTGGGCCTTTGCTAAAGCAGATGATGTAACTTTGTCACATCTATTTTATTATGTTTTATTGTGTACATGTTTTATTACTTATTATTGCTATCATTGGTTGAGCCAAAACCCTACTAAGGGTTTTTTATGAGGATCAGAAGTGTTTGTTCCTGTGCAGTCATTCTGAAAGACATTAGAGGACATGTTTTAATGTTTGTAAACTGGCTCTGCTGCACCCTGTCACTGATCTGGCTGATCTCTTCAAGCTCTTGTCCTCATTAATGCCATTTCATCATGTGAAGCAGGTCTGCCTGTCATTCTTAGAGTAATATTAAAGACAACAGGTGACTAGGCCTTCACTAATACAGCCCGGCTCTTATGGATTAGTCTATGAAGCCATGTAGAGGTCTCAAAGCATGCCTCAAACCACACACTTGCCTAATCTGCTTTCTCCATTTGTTCTTTTTCTGTCCAGTTCCCTTAATGCCCATTTAATTTATCGTCTTTACATTTACTTTCCTTCATTTGCTGTGCTATAGATATATTTGTATTTAATGGTTTACAATTTACTTTTTTGATTTAGATCTTTGTCTGTCACAAAGTTAATGTCACATTATGGTGAAGTGCTCCTGAAATCCAAATAAATTTTAGCTTGAGGCCATAGGCCTTACTAGAAAGTGCAAGCACTGGTGCTCTCCGTTCAGTGAGGATGAACATAAAAGGACCATATGTTGCATTACAAAAACATAATCTCAATTTTTGCTTCAACATGCTGTAATGATTTTGACCAAAGATAACTTTCGGGAGACATCTGTGTCTCATTGAGTCCTGATGATGTCTCACCCTAGGTTTGCTAGCAGCAGAGTATTTGGCTGTAATCCTCTTATTTACCTGTTAATGTTTTTACCTCTCTGTCAAAGGTGTTTCTTTTATTTCTGGCTGTCAATTTTGTAGTATGACCAGTACCATGTGGTTGAGCTGAGGAACTCAGAAAAGTTTTGTTTGTTGTTCAGACTGGACTTTCTTTTCATGTCTGTTCAAATATGGCTAAGGTTGGCCTGTAATAGAGATTTGGCATACACATGTAAACAAGAATAACAGACCAGGATTATTTTTACGCTTTGCCTGGCTGTACATCACACACACCACTGGCTTTCCCAGCTCTGATTGAGGGTGGGAGTTCAGGCCTGGTGGAATGTACCACGTTGTAGTGCTCAGTGAACCGGGTAATGGTCATTCCAAGTGTGCTAGAGTATATTTGACTGTTTATCACAGCAAAAGCATTTGTGCTTCAGCAAACTTTTATGGCACAATTGGTTTTGCTTTTATTGTAATATCTAGATCTCTGTGTAGTGCACTAATACACCCTATTAAGTACATAATAGTGATATTAATCAAATTTTTCTGCAGATGACTCTGCGGATGACTCACTAGAATATATATATATATATATATATATACATATACACAGCTCAGTTCTGCAGGATGAGTTCATTAAACAGGATGAGGCTGAAATATCTAATGTGTTTCTCCAGATTTGCTGCATGTGAGAATGTTGCCAGCAGAGGAAACAAACTGGAGAAATGTCTCCCTCCTAACCATCTCCCCAACCTTTGAGGCTGAATTGGGGTTAGGGGCTTATGCACCTTTTGCAGTGGGTGTGAGAAAACATCCTTCCATAATATAGTTCTATCACAATGCAATTTTTTTCTCTCATTTTCAGGTGTTGATTTGTGTGGTAGGACAGTCATGGTTGTTGTTGGCAGGAATATTCCAGTTACAATTATTGATATGGAGAAGGTAAATGAGAAAATGCTTCCATTTATCATGTTCTGTGTATGACAATAAACTTCATTTTACTGATCGCCCTGTATTGAGCATATCTTATGTTGCACCAAATGGTACATACATTTAGTCAGATTTAGCACTAAATGCTGCCTAACGAAATGAAAGGTTAACCTAAATTTTTTTTAAAAATGAAGAAGAATTTTCTTTAAAAGAATGTTTGGCTCAAGATTTCCATTTAGATGTAAATCTTTTAGATTTACATTAAAAATTCTATTTGAGATTTGCATTTGTATCAGAAACTGATTTTATTTTATTCGATTTGTTTCTTTTTAAAAGATTGACTTGTTAAATATTTAATACACTGTAAACGCAAATGTCAAAAATTATACTGTACTGTTTAAAATGTTTATTTAATGGATTAGTTCACTCAAAACTAAAAATCCTGTCATTTGTTTACTCACACTCCTATCATACCTGTGTGGGTTTCTTGCCTCTGTGGAGCACAAGAGAGAATTTGAAATGTCATGTAGATGGTAAATGATGACTGAATTTTCATTTTTGAGTGAACTATTACTTAATAGTAGTAATAGTGTGTACCTACTTAACCATATTTGGGGGACAACTTTGTGCCGAGAAGTGAGTTAAAAATGACAATGTCCTCTTAAACATGTCCTCATTTGTTTAAAAAAATCCACAATGTAAAAATTATAAAGATGCAGAACATCTTCTGTTAGGGTTAGTTGTAGGATGTGGTTTTAATGTTAGGTCATAGCATTTTAGCTGTATATAAAAACAATAGAAGTCTGTGGAATATGCCTTTTTAGATAGCGAAGTAAATGTGTGTGTTTGTGTGTTAGGCTTTGCTGTATTTCATCCACGTGATGGACCATATCACGGTGAAGGAGTATGTGATGGTGTATTTCCACACACTCACTGGTGAGCACAACCACCTGGACACCGACTTTCTCAAGAAGCTTTCTGACATTGTGGATGCCAAGTAAGATTTATTTCTGTTCCAATACAGAGATACTACAAACCACCCACAATCCCTGCTCTCTATGACCTTACAATGTTTTTGAGATGACTTGACCCAGTTCTTGACTGAGGTATTCTTTAAAACCATAACTCCAGACTCACATGGAAAAGCTAATCACAGTTTTGTATAAATGCTGGCTTGGTGACTATTCATTTTTATGAGCTTCTTGTGCCAAACAGTACTGTCTCCTCAAACCCAAACACACCACATATGTCATGATAATCATAAGGGAATGTCTATATCTTGGGCTTCCTGTTCTTTGAATGTCATGAAGATTTGTACACAGAAGCTCAACCCTTTTGTAGGTTATGACAAGCTCGGAAAGCTCTGTTCAAACACTGCTAAGTCACGTTTCCTCAGTTTTACCTGCTGTTTCTCCAGAGTATCACTCTAAATTGGTGCTCAAATGTGTCTGAGGTGATTGATTCTTCTAAGGAAAGTGAAGTAGTATTGCTTTTTTTTAGAGCACTTTGGGAAATTTTGAAGGGGGTTTCTGTTTATCAAGGTTAGAACACTGATGAATCTGAGGTCTCGATGTTCTCCTCTCACCCAACCAATTGAGAAAAACCGCAAACTACCACCACCAGTGGCCTACAAACACCTGTATGTAGGATGTAGCTCCATGGAATGGCATTGTAATTGTGTTTTAAGAAACACATCGTTCTTTTAATCGAACAGTCCTCATAATAGCTATTTTCCTGGCTTAGCGGAAGAGTTTGAGTCTTTGTCAAAAGTCAAAACTGGCAGGTGATGGTGAGGTCAGGCATTCGTCATTTATTCAGGGGACACTCTCAGCATGCAGGCAGAGGAAACCTCAGTCTTGAAATAAAAAGCAGAAACGCTCTCCAGCTCCAGTCCCTCACACTTTCCGTACATCGTGGAGATCAGCGTGACTCATAACTTTGAGAGCCAGGCCAGTTTGACTCGTGTCATTTATTATGAGGGATCAGCAGAGCACAGCAGATCATCACTGTATTATTTATTCTCAAAAGGCATCGGTCTTTAAGAAAGTGTTTTACAGACATAATCCTCAGCAACAGTGATGAGGTTCTGTAATGGTTCTGTTAGCAATCACAGCCATGTTTATAGCCGAGTTAGCCAGTGATGCTATCACTCCCTATGACCCCTGCTCATGGGTTTGGACAGGACGGGCCAAGACCATCGTGGGAAAGTGGAAAGGTTGACGGACACGTCTCTTGTACTTTTCGAACACCCCTCCACTTCTGGCCATCTAGCCGTCCAGATCTCTATCCATCTGTGTGTTTTGGACAACAGTTTGTGGCTTGGACGTGGCTGCCCTGCTGGATGTGATTCACTGACTTTTTCTCGTTCTTAAAAAATGCGCTTTAGCTCTCTTTCTAATGGGTTTATTGTTTGTGTTAAGGCAATGATCCTTTCTAAGCCAAGTGCGCCAGAGGAATTCACTATTTGTGTAATAAGTAATTGTTTGGATGTGTTGATAATGTTTCAAAAACCATTTCTCGCAAGGTTTTCCTTTTGTGTTTTCAGGTTTAAGAAAAACCTGAGGGCTTTCTACTTCGTTCATCCAACGTTCCGCACCAAGGTAAATGTAATCAGTTCATCAACTCAGATGTAAGTCCATTAAAGGCAGCACTAGATGTTCATCTCATATTGAGCTTTTCTTTCCGGTTTGTACCGGCCTATGGTCTGATTCACAGCGGTCAGCTCCACATTTCGCATTGACTAAGAGAAGACTGTATGCGAGTCTGTGTAACAGAATATGTTGAAAAGCGTCTCTGAGACCACATTGAGATTCATGATGTTTCCACACTAAGTGTTCCATAGTGTTTCACAGAACCTATTCAGGTAATTTAAGTACTTATGAGAGCGTGTTGCCTCTGCCAGGCTTTGCTTTCATTTGCAAAATTATTCAACAATTATGCTTTATGCACTCCAAATGTGGATGAACCCTGGCAATTAAGTGTCAGATAATTGTTCGTTTTAAAATGCGTCCATTTCAGTCAGAGAATGCTCGAGCATTGTAACAATCCCAGGTGTGAAATGTGTTCAAGCATCAAGGCTGAGTCATTGGAGTAAATGCTGAAAATGACTAAAAACAACAGCTTTAGGAACTTAAGAGTTTGCCTTTAGCAACAAAAC
Organism: Sinocyclocheilus rhinocerous; assembly: GCF_001515625.1. Lineage (NCBI taxonomy): Eukaryota > Metazoa > Chordata > Actinopteri > Cypriniformes > Cyprinidae > Sinocyclocheilus > Sinocyclocheilus rhinocerous. Next base: position 178,710 of record NW_015650696.1, on the reverse strand, counting down.
ACTTAATTCAAGTGCAGCTTCACCAATTTTGTAGCTGTCCGTTTTAAATTGACCTTAAAATGGAGTATTGTCCGTTGTTTTCTTGTAGAGTTACATTTGAGTTAATTTACAATGGGTATAGAAAAGAATCACCCCCCTTTAAAATAATCACATTTTATTGCTTTGCAGTCTGAAATGAAGACTGACACGGTTTTATTTTATCCAGCTGTATTTACTCAGTGCAACTTATAACATCCAAGTGAAAGATACTGTATAACATGTCTGAAAAAATTTAAAATAAAACAGAATCACTGAGTTGGAAAAAGGATCACCCCCCTCCCCCTTTGACTTTCAACTGTAACCAGCTGTGGTCATTTTGATTAGAAAAGAGCTTTCCTGGAGCATTTCAGTCCTTGGTAGTGCAACTGAAGCGAACAATCAACTATGGTTGGCAAAGCACTGTAAAAAGACCTCTGTTAAAAATGCCTAGAAGCACAGTGAAGTTTATTATTAAGAAGTGGAAGGTATTTGGTACAACACATACCCTCCCTGCATCAGGACGTCACTCCAAACAAACAATTATGTGCATGTGACAACAATATCACAAATTCTCCACAAATGTGGCTTGTATGGGAGGGTTGCAAGAAAAAAGCCATTCCTCAAGAATGGCCACATTCAGTCACGACTGAGCTTTGCCAAAACCTTGAAGATTCTGAAGCAGATGAGACTAGAATTGAATTATTTGGCCTCAACACCAAACAATATGTCTGGCGGAAATCCAGTACAGCTCACCATTCAAATAACAGCATTCCTACAGTAAAGCATGGAGGTGGTAATATCCTGTTATGGGGTGTTTCTCTGCAGCAGGGACTTGTGAGGATGCAAGGAAAAATGGATGGTGCAAAATACTGTCAAATTCTTGAGGAAAATCTGCTGCCCTCAAATCTGTGGAATGACTTGAAGACTGCAGTCCACAAACACTCACCATCAAATCTAACTGAGCTTGAGCAGTTCTGCAAAGAAGAGTGGGCAAATATTGCAAAGTCTAGATCTGCAAAGTTAGTAGAGACAGAGACATATCCCAACAGACTAAAGGCTGTAATTAAAGCAAAAATACTGACAGAAGGGGGTGATCCTTTTTCCAACTCAGTGATTGTTTTGTTTTTTTCCTGACATGTTGGTGTTATATCTTTCACTTGGATGTTATAAGTAAATACAGCTGGATAAAACAAAAATTATCAGTCTTAATTTCAGGCTACAAAGCAACCAAATTTAATTATTTTAAAGGGGGGTGATTCTTTTCAATACCCACTGTATAATGTGAGGTGAACAAATAATTATAAATGATATTTATAATATCATAAATGCTTTTCTATTTCAAACAAATGCTGTTCTTCTAAACCTTCTATTCTTCAAAGAATCAATGAATACAGAGTTCATCAAATAATTTTAAATGTAATAATTTAAAAAATAATATTGTACCAAAATAAATTGTGTTTCAAGACCAATTTTTGTACCCTTTTCATGGAAAGTGCCATCTCAGTCAATCTAATGCTTTTATTTGTGATTCCTGTCAGGTCTCTACATGGTTCTTCACAACATTCAGTGTATCAGGCCTTAAAGAGAAAGTCCATCACATAGAGAACCTCCAGCAGCTCTTCACCTGCATCCTGCCTGAGCAGATCGACATCCCTCCTTTCGTCTTGGAGTATGACACACGGGTGAGTATTCAGTCCTTTACCACGCTACAATTGTCCATCGAGGATAAAGGACGTTACACTTAGAAAAAGATGTGTGTATGCAACTTGACCTTTACTAATTATTTTGTATTTAATCTGTATTCAATTCTGTCAACATTTATTCACCGTCACGTTCTTCAAAACCTGCATTACTTTCTTCTCCGGAACACCAAAGGGAGAGTTGAAGAATGTTTTAAAGAATCATTTAATCCTGTTTGTAAAACTGGTCTGACTTAAAACATGAAACATCATCTTTGTGTTTCACAGAAGAAAGTAAGTCATAATATCTTGGAACAACATAAGGTTGGGTAAATGTAAATTTATTTTTGAGGTCAACTATTCCCTTAAGAGAGTTTAAGTTTTGATAAACTGCATTTTAATGTTTAAGTCTTCGGGAAACTTTTACAGAGAACCAGATACCCCTCTGTAACACAAATTCCCCACAGTCACACGTCAACAATGGCTTTTGCATTTCAAGACAAGTCAACTTTTAATTGTCATTATATGCAACTACAATTAAATTCTTGATTGCTTCTTCACAAATTATAGACAAAATAGTTCTAGTATACTGTACTACTAAATAAAAAATGAAGAAAAATAATAATACAAATACTATAAAGTGACACTGTCTGTAATACTTAAAGTTTAGTGAAAGTGTCATGTTCTTAAAAACATGTTTAGGAAAACTATTAAGCTCAAACATGCAAACGATTTTCTCTATGCCTATGGTAATTGAAATGTACAACTTGTGACCAATTTTAGATGCAATTATATGCAAATTCTTCAAACTAGTTTCCCTGTATGACCTGTTCTTTAAATGCAGCCTTTAGCAGTTTTATTTTTGGTGATATAAAAATATTCACTTTTTTAGTTCTTAATGAGGTCCTTTTTTGTTTTGAAATGGATTGCGTTTGGCTTGTGGAAAAGAGATGCTTAGAGGCTTATTTTTAACTGTTGACCCAAAGTATGGGTGGAGGAAAGTCTTTCCCCTCAGACTGAAAGAGGCCTCAGCCGTCTGCGTGCTGTGCTGCTGCTGCTTGCTCCAGCTCAAAGGAACACATCGCATTTTATTTCTTAAGATTACTCTTCAACTTATGTGGGATAGGGTGACATATTTAAGGAAACATAGAAACAAAAAGTCAGTTAGTTTCTCTGGAATATGAGAAGAGAAAATGGGAAAATTATGGCTGTAGTCATCTGGCATTGCAGAATCTCATATTACCATTATAACGTATCATTTAACTCGACGTGAAGAACATTATGTTTAATTTAGAAGTATGCGTTACCTTTGCTACCACTGTTGAATCCAAGCAAACTGATCTGACACTAATGTGATAAACGGATTTGTCACAGCTAATAGCAGACCATATCCATGCATTGATTTGACCCATCTGGACTGCACTCATTATTTAGTTGATTTTCATCATGTCATTCCTGAGCTCTTAGTTTTGCAGTGTTCTCACAGCATGCACATAAACATGGCATTCTTCTAGAGTTTCATTCTAGGTGGGTGGTGTTACTTAGCGGTTAAAGGTCTGGGATGGTAACCAATAAGGTTAGGTCCAAGTCCCACTAAGCATGGAATTGAGCTACCACCATTATGCCCTCACTTTACCCCATGGGCATTGTTCCTGGTGTGATTTGGTGTCCTCATTGATCTAGGATGATCCGATTGCAAGTGGGTCCAAAATGTTTTGTGGTCTGAATCTCATTCAAACTACATTCAGGAATGCATATGACCACATCACATATGTAGTGTAAATGCTAATCTTATTGCCTCTAAGACAGTAAAGAACCACCTACTCCGCATTGATTTCTGTCATCTTTACCATCACACCTTTTATTTCAAATTCCACATAAACCGATCATTACACACGCAGCTATGTGACCCAAAGAGTAGAAGTGCCTTCTGAAAAACAAAATTATATTCCTCACTGTATGGTCATATACGTTTTTTTTTCCCCCTTCTATATTTTAGATGTTGTTTTTTTGTCTTTCTGTTTTGTTCCTGGATTAAAGGGCACTGGATTAAAGTAAATGAAAGCGGGAAGGAAGGCACAAAGGTGAGGCAGCTGTGAAGAATCGATCACGCCACTAATGCGTTAAATGGATGGTCTTTCTCGCGCCAGGTGCATGTCACCCTGTATTTATGTGTTCCCTGAGCAAGAGTGCAGACATACAGACTTGATTAGAAACATTTTTTTTTTTCCTGCAGCCTGTGTGTTTGTATTTCATTTGCATGAAAACATTTTGTACTTCTACTTCAATACGTTAACACAAACTTGATGACATTTTGGGTGAAAATGCAAGCTTTAATAGGTATGTCAGATTTTAGTTTTTATCCCTGCACTCTTCCTGTGAGAGTAAATGTCAAATCAAACTTCAGATCAGATGGTCGTCTTCAGGGTGGGGTTTCACAGAAAAGCATCTGAATCATCAAAGGATCCCTTAGATATATACGCCAACAGGGAATATTCCACATGTTGCTTCTGTTGAAACAAAAGGCTTTAAAGTTTTACTTGACGATTCATTTGGACTTTTTATTAGTACTGGAAACTGTGACATTGGAGACTTTGTAGAGATTGTTGTCTTTAGGGAATATTAGTCATTTTATAAACTAATGTGTTGGTCACTTGAATGGATAAACCTGTTTTCTTTAAATGTGTCTGACCTTATTTTATGCTAGTATAGCGTGTGTTTTTGGTCTCTTTGCCTTAGCTTTGGATTCAGTCCTGGACTCCCTTGCTTCAGTATTTCCTGTCATTCTTTGATTACCCAGGAAGTTAATGGGCAGGAGGGGAAATGGCAGAATGTGTAAGCTTTTAATGCCAATTGCACTCAGCTTTCTCTCTTTGCCCATATGAATAGATGCAGTGCCATGGAAAGTCACCTCAAATAACCCAGTCAACTTTCCATAATGCATTGAAAGGCCCCTAAATGGTTTTTTGTTTATTATTATTTTGGACTATCACCTCTATACTACAAGCATTGTTGGGTAGTAATGGTCTACAGCAGAGTTCCTCAAATCTTGCCCTGGAGGGCCAATGCACTGCATAGTTTAGCTCCAACCCTGATTAAACTCACCTACCTGTGATTTTCTAATGATCCTGAAGATATTGATTAGTATGCTCAGGTGTGTTTGATTAGGGTTAGAGCTAAACTCTGCAGGAAAGTGGATCTCGTGGGCCTGATTTGAGGATCCCTGGTCTACAGTGTGTAATTTGGATTATGTAATCAAAATACAAAAATCTTGTAGTTGCATTGTAGAATATTAAAAATAATTGTATTACAGTTATTTTTGTATGGATATCATGATTGCATATTGATTATTATCAGGCAACAGCAATAAAATAGTTCCTCATGTGTTTATTGGCTCAGAGGCTAAAATATGTGACCCTGGACCACAACACCAGTCATAAGGGTCAATTTCTGAATAAAAAAGCTTTCCGTTGATGTATGGTTTGTTGTGATAGGACAATATTTGGCCGAGATGCAACTATTTGAACATCTGGAATCTGAGGGTGCAAAAAAAATCTAAATACTGAGAAAATCGCCTTTAAAGTTGTCCAAATGAAGTTCTTAGCAATGCATATTACTAATCAAAAATTAAGTTTTTATATATTTACGGTAGGAAATTTACAAAATATCTTCATGGAACATGATCTTTACTTAATATCCTAATGATTTTTGGCATAAAAGAAAAATCGATAATTTTGACCCATACAATGTTTTTTTTTGGCTATTGCTAAAAATATACCCAAGCAACTTAAGACTGGTTTTGTGGTCCAGGGTAACATATGTTCGGTAGGCCTTCATAAAATTTCTGAAGAAAGCAGTAGCAGGAACACAAACAGACTTGATCCCAGCCGACTTTGTTGTAGTGCTACATACATAAAGCAGTCTCATTCCTCATTTGACCACATACAGAAATAACTTTCAACGAGACGTATTGAAAATGTCCTTGCGTTCCGAAACATGCCTTAAATCCATCACAAGACTCCAGTTTAAACTGCTAATGTTTAATGAAAGGATTTTTGGTATCTAAACAACTAATTAATTCTGACATGTTTTGATGAAAATTTTAAAAATGGGAAACTTTATATGAGGCTCTTTGTCTCAGAATATATTATTTCTGTCAAATTAAATTAAGGTGAGATTTTCTTGTATGTGACTCAATATAAATACAGAAATCTAAAAAAAAAAAGAATAATATGAAAAATGACACAGCGCAAAACCACATTTGAAATGTGAGAGAAACCCTGCGCTGAGCGATCCTGTAACGAAAGAAAACACAAAGCCCCAACCCTCTCTTCATTCGCACTAAAGCCACACAACACCACTTTGCACTTTTTTCTTTGTTTTTAATGAATTTCTTGTGCTCTTTGAAACAATTTACAGCATAATCTCTTATGCATTCATTTGACCCGAAGGCCTGAAGCACCTCTGTTAGATGGTCCTCACAGCTTTCAGGAGGTGAATCATCTGCTGTGCTGGGAGTCATTCAGTAGCATCCAAGCAGACACTCATTAATTCCCAGCACAGCACTTTCCTCAAGTGCTCATTTGGCTATTAGAACCCTTACATACTACTTCAGAATATCCTAGAAACCACAACCTTTATTAAATACTTGTAATAAATATTTACTTACTGAATATTTGTATTCTATGGTAAATACAACCTCTTGAGTTTGATTTACCATGCAGCTAGATCTAAATCTATCATCATATTTGTGCCGACAGGCTCTCTAGGATGTAGGTGTGTCTTGGGCTTATGTTGTGGTGACAGGGGCCTCTTGTCAATTTGCCTTTGGCTTTTTACAGCGAGCTAGTGCCTCTCAGCCAATCCGTGAACAAATGTAACCCTTACTACTGTATATCTTTATTCGACTGTACTTATGAATATCATATCTGCTCTTCCAGGTTAACAGCCTTTATTACACGGCTCAGTCCTCAGGCCTGTGATGGTGTCAGATAAACCCAGAGCTGAGGAGTTTGACAGGACCTGCCACTTTTCACCGGGCAAACACTCAACCCAATGACCCCGACTCTGATGTGAACAAGATGAACACAGACAAAAGTGCATCTTTGCCGTTCCTGATGGGCAAGTTTTCTCTGTGATGGTGAGAGACTCTTGATCAATAATGCTGTATAAACACATCCTGCTGAACGTGCTGTCACTGAAGGAACCGCCTGCCTGACCCAAGCTGTTTTTGGACAAGGTATGTTTGTGTGGTGTGTGGATGAAGAGACTGAATTTGACAAACATACTAAACCAATGTTTTGTACCAGTGTCTGCGTGAATAATGGCTGGAAATAGCCGAAACAATTCTGGTTTGAATTTCTTATGTCCTTGTCCATCATCTGAAAGCCTCATATTTTGCTGTTTTGTAGTTTCATCTCATTTTGTCTGCAAAGTCACTAGAAGGAGCAGCATTTTGCTTTTATCTTGATTCTCTCTTTTTTTTTTTTCAGTCACCAAGCACTTTTACAGCTTTATCTGAGGTGTTAAACAACCATCACTACAGTTTCTTGAGGTTTGACAGGAAGCAACTTTTCCTCGTGTGTGAGCGATGTGATGTTGGAAAGATTGCTTTGTAAAGCTCTAATATCAGGTTGGCCTGTTGAGATTTCCATTAGCCTAATAATAATACTCCTTTCTTCTGTTCCTTTAAGTATGGTACATCAGTGTTCTGGTGGCTTCACCTGAGGTACACTAAAATCTTGCAGTGCACCTGTTTGTGTTTCGTTTTAAGCAGATTTACAAGCTTGGCCAAAGGAATATCACAGACAGAGGTCTGATCTCAAAGTGAAGCACTGTAAATAGATCATTGTAGATACTACAGATGCTTTCTGGTATTATTAATTCCGTTTTTTTTAGTCTGCCCTTACTGTAGCCATGCAGTGATTCATGTGCTAAATTTCATACCATTTTAAATGAAGTATGACGTATGAATTATGATGATGAAGAAAGTAATATTTGAATAAACAGAATATAAACATTTGATGTTATCATTAATCTTTGTTTGCGTGTCTTTATTGAATTATTTTGTGTAATTGTATGATCAGTGTATTTTCAGTTTGTCAGCCCTTTGAAATGGGTTTCAAATAAAAGCAGCCTTTTATTTTCGAATGGTGTCTCAAGTATTTTTTCTTTAAAATGCTAGATTTTAAAATTTAACTACATTCTATTTCATGAAAAAAGGCTAGTTTTATCATTTTTGTATGAGGTTGTGCCATCTTTCAAATTATTGCATAGTCTGCGAGTACTTGTGATTTGCGCAAAAATAAAGTTTAATCAGAATCAAATAATCGGAAAAGTATAGCTGTACTTTTATGACACCACTCTCCAAACACCGTTTTCTATAAGATTTTAATTAATTTTTTTACAGTTCAGAAATCATATTGTTTTAAGCTCTTTTTGTCATATTACAGTGTCTGTAAGTTGTTTTAAGGGAATGAATTTAAGACTTAAATGGAATGCAAAATTGTTTTTGAGGGTTGAGCAAAAGGATCAGTTCTAAACCTCTTTGCATATCTAGCTGCAGCAATTCCTTCCCCATTTTTATTTATTTATTTATTTGACAAAACTCTGTTGAATTGAGTGGACAGCCCTTTTTAATGTCCATTCTCATATTCACAGTCAGATTGGTCCAACAGCACATGATATACTTCTGTCGTGCCGTTTGTTTTGAATCATTTAAGCAGTGCTGGTAAGGCAGCACTCAGTCCAGCAGAGTGCCAGTGTCTCTGAGGTGGCGCATGTGGCGAGGAAAATGAATCCGTCTTCAGCAGAGCTCTCACCATGTCTGAGGGGTCAGCAAAGAACTGCACTGCACTGAACTGGACAAGATTGCTTTGGCTTTATACTGTGAATCAGACCGAGTATGACAACATCATCAGGAATCAGCAGGGGTATCTGGGAAACGGGGACATGACAATGTGCCTAATCATCACTGGCTGGTCTGCAGGCTTACAAGAGCTGTCCTTAAATAACCCTCCTTACATCAGTCATCATTTAATCAAATGCATTATTTACCTTATATATTCATACTACAGTTATTCTCCGTTCCATGTGTTTTCCAATCATTAGTTAGTTTGGACATGATTCATGCACACAAAATAATAAAGGAATAGTTCACCCCAAAATTAAAATTGTAATTTTACTTGCCTTCATGTCATTCCAAACTTTTGTTTTGTCATCTGCAGAACACAAAATAATAATTTTGATATCCAATAGTTTCGATACCCATTGATTTTTATTGTATTTTATTGAATTTTTTATATAAGCCAATGGGAACGGAAACCATTTGTTTACCGACATTCTTCAAAATATCTTTCATGTTCTGCAGAAGAAAGTCATACAGTTTGGGAATGACATGAGGGTAAGTATGAAGATAGAATTTTCATGTTTAGGTGAACTGTGCCTTTAAATGTGAATTATGATCTCATGGTTCTTTATCACAATGTTTGCCGACATCTGAATTTGTTGCACTAGAAATAGACTGAAGCGATCCGGTTTAAGCAGAATGAAATGAAACAGACTGATTGACCCTATAGGCAGCAGGATGATTAATTGGGTGAATGAACATAGACGCTCGCTCTCTTTTATCCGTGCTGGAACTGAAAATATGGCATTGATTAGCGCAGACCATCTGCTTATTGTACTGCTCTTGTCTATTACTGCTGAAGTTGGAGGGCAGCACGGGTCACTGTGCTGTGAGTATCACTGCTCAGTGGGGGGCAGCAGCACACTTACTACATTTCTGGGTTGTTGATTCATAATGTAGAATATTACATTGTTTATCAACACGGATCCATTTATTGTAGAATTCTGCCTGTAAATGTTTCTGGGAAATAATATCATTCACGCACGGAACGTTTTGGCGCGAAGATGTTTATTTGAAACGCGACAGCAGGAAACTTCATGAAAGTGATGATATAAGCAAACAGTAAGTCATTTTTACTGACTGACATTTATACGGAGTCTGAGGTAACTCCACAAAAGCGAGGCAAATTAAATAAAAAAACAAATTTCCAAACATTTTCTTTCCATGCCTGCAGTATCGGATACGAGTTCATAAATCAAATTCGAAAGATGACATTCGGTTTTAAGTTAGAAACAGGATCCTGGCCGTATCTTATGGCACGTTGTCAGGAGTTCATAAGACTGTGATATGCAGGAAGTGGCAACAAGAGTATTTTATCAGTCCAGTTACTGTTAAAATGCCAATGGAAATGATACATTTTGCTTTATTTTCTTTGTGCTTACAACCATTCAGCTTTTTGTCATTCTCAAATTTGATCTTTTCACTCTCTTTGCGAAAATAGCATGATTTTATTTATTTTGCGAAAAATTATTAATATTGTAAATATTAAAAGTAATAAAATGAACATGGATGAATGTAGGAGAGACCAGGATTTGTAGTCACACTTTCACTCCATTTATATTTGTTTATTTTTGATAGTCAGTTTATGAGTATATCTTGAAGTCTTGATAGCAACTGAATATTTCCACTGTTATTGCCAAGAAAAAAGATAAAGCATACTGACCACACAGCAAGGTAAGTTGTCACAATGAACTAGACATGAAACAGCCAATTAAAGTTTTTTTTTTTTTGTGGCAAAATACAAAAATTATAATAAATATAGCTGCAAGCAGCGATTTCCGGGGTTCAAGCAGTTAAGGCATTTAAGCACATAAGGAAAAAGATTTTGTGTTAACATGGCTGTAATCACCTAAATCAATGATTAAAAACAGAGCTGCGCATTTTTTTTTACACGTACTCCTACATACGTGTACCGAGTTTGGTGAAGATATCTCATTCCGTTCAAGAGTTATACTTCAATTAACATTTGGCTAACGTTAGCATAGAGGCTTCTTGGCGTACTCTTTCGCGCAAAAATCGAAATTTCAACTTTTTTTTGATAATTATTGATAGTCAGTGTCCAGCGAATATTTCTGCAGTGGTGTGGTTCCGATCGGGTGAAAAGACTAGTTCGCAAAAGTAGGTTTGGGATATAGGTCAATTTTACGGAAAAACCGTGCGTCGTAGAGAAAATCTGTCTGACTACACTTTTGTTTGTGTTGACCCAAGGATTGCAACGATGTAAACATTTTTGAGTCTACGACAAAAGGTGTACGAGTTAGGGCCAAAAATGTCTGACATTTTAGTTTTTTGCGCTGTAGCACCCCCCTTTGGCCAATTGGGGTGAGCCTTTGTCAGAATGTCCCCTCAGTGAGCTCTACCTTCTGGCCAAGTTTCAGCTCTCTAGGCCTTACGGTTTGGTCTGCACGATCAGTTTTAGCGGAGAAAAATAATAATTAAAAAAATCCTTACAATTACAATAGGGTTTCAGCACTGCGTGCTTGAACCCCTAATAATAATAAAACATTAATGATCACTATCATCATCAAGCAGCAAAAATATAAAAGGTAACAAAAAGCATGGTTTTGACCAACAAATGTTGCAAAAGTTTGTAAGCAATTAACAAAATTAGTCTTTGTGACAAAAAGCCCCTGGTCTCTCCTATAATATACAAAAATTACAATATGATGAAGCATTTTATTATAGACTATTACTAGATCATGTCACACTGCTGTCAGTTACGCAAGCATGTACATTTTAAAGACTATCTTTCTGAAGACAATCATATGGAGTTTGTGACTCAGCGTAAAGCGTGTGGGGAGCTTGAGGTTGCGGCTCACAGGTTTCTGAGTACCGTCAAACCAGGGGGAGGTGCAAAGGAACTTTGGGAGGTGTAATAAGATTGTTTCTGAGAAATGCTACAGACAAGGTCAAAAAACACCCAGCTTCGGTAGAGTTTACTCCCCCTTACCCTACCCCACCTCTCTCATTCTCTCTGTTTCAGCCACAAGAACATCTGGCATCCCTCCCTTCATCTCTCACCTGTTTCTCAGGACCTTGAGCTCCTATAAATGGAACCTCTTGAAAGATGTTGATGCAGGCAGTTAGTGTTTGAGCAGCCTGCCCATTTCCTGGCCAGGAAAGACAGTTTGCTTAAGCTGCTTGATTTCTCAGAGGATTGATAAGTTTGCCACTTGCACCTTCTGCTTATGTCACGCTGAACCCCCGTGAACTTCGACAGCCTTATGAGAACGCCATGGGAATATTCTCTGCAGGTACTGCTCAACATATCATCACAAAGAGGATGTCAAACACACAATAATGTGTTTATATTTTCTTTAACTGCTCCTGATACAGTAGCAGTAACCATTACATACATTACATATTAACTACATACAATTTCTAACCTGGGAAACAGACATTTTCTTCATTCCACATACTAGTTACAGAACTCTTATCTCCTTTTTGCCTCAAAAACACAGCGGGTCCTGAAAACAACTAACACAGCAGCTTGATTGATAGTTTTGTGGGAATAAAGTCTCGGTATTCATCTTTTATAGTCTTGTAATGGTTCACGGAAATAAAATTTAAGACTAAATAAAAGTTGATCTGACAAGAGGCATAAATATTATGAAGAAACACATGCTCTCCCCAGCATAACCTCTGTATGCACAGAAACCTGGCATGTTTTATACAACATAGGCTGTTCTCTGCGCAGTCAAATGGCCCTTATGCAGAACGGCTGGTTATTTCAAACAGGGAACTTTCTCTCAGCCATATGTCTCTTATAAATGATAGCAGGCCTACTGGAGAGAGGGATTCTCTAGATAATGTGCGGTACCGCTGTAAAGATTGTGCTGTGTGCTGTGCTTTCATTGTTTCACTATACATGTTTCTATCAGCACTGTTCTAGAAATCAGTCATTGTTGGCCAGCTATTTTCACTCAATTGTTCTCGCAGTGGCCTCCAGTGACTGAGCAGAGGGCCTTAGTGGGAACATCAACCAAAAAGTTTCGTGGTCTGTTGAGGAAGTACAGACGTTCCTCTCGTTGATAGCAGAGGAACGGATCCAGCGAGAGCTTGATGGGGCGACACGGAATTAAAAAGTTTTTTTAGGAGTCGTGGTAGTAGAGGCGGCGCAGTGAACTGCAGAGGAAACGCAAACCGTGCCGAGCCGAACCGTGCCGTGCTGAGCCAAGCCGAGCCGAGTCGTACCACGCAGTGGAAAAGCGCCATAACTGTCCTGGGCCTTTGATTATCAACCACACACACACCTGCATGTCTTTACCTTTCATTTGAGTGCATGGAATATGGGAGAGTTCCAGATGTTACCAAGTGAACTGTAAAAACAATTCCTCCCACAACATTGTGTTAATGTGCACAATTAAATGTAACCATGGAAATGTAATGAACAGAATTCCACCATACAGTTTTTTTTCTAACAGGCATCACAACCATGAATTTAACTTGCTCTGATAAGAGCCAAAGCAGAAAGCTTAAAATAAATCAATAAAAAAACTATTTATTATTAATAAGTTTTTTTTTTACCTACCCACCTTATAAAACTTATAAAATACTTTAAAAGGCATATGTACATATAGATATATATATTTTTTTACTTTATTTTATTTTTTATAATACATAAAAATGAATGACTTGGTTTCTTCAGTAGAACGCAAACAGATTTTTAAATCAAAACTGTTGCAGTCTGTCAGTCGTATAATGTAAGTGGATGGGAATCACGGCTTTGAGAGTCATAAAACATACACAAACAAAACCAAATTAAACCCTGCTGCTCATGATGATACATTGATGTGTAAAGACACAAAACGATCAGTCTGTGCAAAAAACTGTACAGTATTTATATAGTTTTTTACCACTGATTTTCACCGCAATGTCTGAACTGTCCTGAGTTTGTTTGGGTCTTCTTCTTGCTTTACGGCGGATGGCAGACTTAAGTGCATTACCGCCACCTATCTCTCAAATGGACCATTGCGAGCCGCAGGGTTTAATTTGGTTTTGTTTGTGTATGTTGTATGACTTTCAAAGCCGTGATTCCCATCCACTTACATTATACGACTGACAGACTGCAACGGTTTGAGTTAAAAATCTCAGTTTGCGTTCTACTGAAGAAACCGTCACCGACATCTTGGATGCCCTGGGGGTAAGCAGATAAACATCAAATTTTCATTTTTGGGTGAAATATCCCTTTAACTGTAATACAAATGTTTGGATAAATAGAGACATGTGGTCAAGAATAAGAGTTAAAAGCCTGTTTATTTACCATTTAATTTTCATTTAGCATACAAATAAATGTAAATCAAATACATGTACCAGTAAGGGCTAACTAAAGATTTGAATTTTTAGCCCACTGTGATGGATATAGATCAGGACTATCTATATCAGCCACAGAGAGAAGCTCAGGCCTGCAGCAGAGACTGCTGATTCATACTTGTGCTTTTAAGGGCAGTGGAGCAATGCAGCGGAGACCAACACCACAGGAGCCAGAGAACCCTTGGGAATGAACACCTCAGTGAACCAAGATCATTCAAACACTTGAAACTATCAGTCTCCACCATTATGAGAAAACACTGGAAGAAAGTGTCCCTCCATCTCAAATAGCAAATCTACGGTCATAGTCATCACTAAAGTTCGAAGTTTTTATTTTATTGTAATATAGGAAAAGAACACAACTTTATAGAAAAATATCTATTATATTTATATTTTCAAAGAAAAGAACATGAAAAAGAATGGGCTTTCAATACTTTATTTTTCCCCTTGATACACATTTTCCTTATTCTCAATTCCATCCAAAGGAAAATTATAGTGAGGTAAAAGTGCGGAGAAACAAAATGGCATAATGAATCTACATCAAATCACCACGGCGACATCAGAGAGCCGACATAACTATTTCAAAATAATAGTGCGACTTCCATTTTTCACTTTTTTAAACTCACAATCATTAGCATCCTCACAGACAAACAAGACAAATAAAATCACAAAAAAACGTAAACAAAATCTGTTGAAATCCACAACTCTTCTTGCAACATTGCAAAAGGGCTTCAAAAAAGGCCTCAATCATCATTAAGACTTGCACTTTAGACAAGCATGTCCAAATCCAATAAATCTCCCCTGCACAGTTACAGATGCATTCAGAGCTGTGTAACATCTTTGTCTACTGAATAAAGGGTAACACTGGGGAATATGGAATTACAGCTGACAGAGGGGACAAAAAGAAAAGAAAAAAACCCCCCAACAGAATATGAAATTCAAAAACAAAAAAAAGCATGTTTTCCCATTTTTAACACTCCCCTTTCAAGAAACATACTACACAGACTTCAAAAAGGAAATGATCCAAGCCTCATCACACCAGGCCTGATCTATGTGAAGCGCATTTGAACAAGATAAAAAGCACAAAACATTTTTTTTTGTTTTCATACATGATCAAAAAAAAAAAAAGGACAGATTAAGGTGAGATTCTGTTGACCAACCACTACAGATCATACAAACTAGCTTTTACACAAAAAAGGAAAACCAGTTCAACAATAGTACTCGTTCCTGATGAGGCAACATTTTATGTACTTTAAATTCCTTAGTAATACAATGCTTTTAAAACGGTTTCACTTTTCAGGAAGTTGGCTGAACAAGAGTGGTTACCCTCAAGACACACTGTAGCCCTTTATCATGTCCCTGAGACACCAAAAAAAAAAAAATGGGCACCTTATAGCTTGTCACAAGGCCTGTAAAGTGCATTCATTGACATGGGTATTTAAACTATTTCAAAAAATCTGATGGCATTCATACTTCTTCACCCTTGTTTAATGGACCGGCAAAAATCTATTGACACAAAATTGTTCTGAAACCAGAGGATGAGCTACAAGGTCTTTACATTGGTTTCATACATGGAACCCAAATGGGTCACCGCAAAAAAGGCCCATATGTGCCGTGTTGCTGGTTTAAACATTGGTTTAGTCTGCATGTCCCAAAAAAAAAAAAAAAAAAAAAAAAAAAAAAAAAAAAAAAAAAAGTGTGGTGGCCAAAATACAAAACAAAAACAACTTAAGAGTAAAAATCCATTCCAGCTCAATGCACTTTGGGGTGTAACCCACTGAATGGGAGGCCATGTGACCCGTCTCTCTTTACCCTAGAAGTCTGTGAGTGCAGATAAGAGAAGGAACGTGGCTCATGGTTATCTGGTGCATGTGCTTGTACAAGCTGAAGCAGCAGGAGCTGTGGTGCGTGAGCAGAGGTGAAGAGGAATCCTGAGGGGCAGGGGGCAGCTGTCGGCCATTACGTAAGAGCAGCTAGCAGAGTACTACCCTTCTCTGAATGGACGAATGTCGAAAGAGGAACTACACATGGGCATGATGGGGGGCCAGGACAAGAATAGACATTTACATAATTTAATACTGTCTAACATACAAAAGGCATGGAACTGGCTTAACCCAACTGACAATTGCAATGTTTCTTGAAGCCATTACATCAAATTCACTGACAAAGGACCAAGACAGGAGACATCGAAGCCCAATAAAGATCAAGAGCAGCAACCCCAGCAACATCAATTAGATCCAAAACTGGAAAGGAATCCACACTGACATGCATTTAAGTCCATGTGAATGAGCACGGGTATATTCCTCAGCTACGGCAACCCCTCCCAGACCTCAATTACCAGAAAAGGCTTTGTGACATACCAGCGTTCAATCCTCATCTACAGTGATGCTAGTCAGAAGCACAGGAAAGACAGTTGCCCCACTAGAAATTCCACCCCACATGCTGTCCATTCAAGGCACATCCCGAGGTGCAGGAAGGGATAATTTTAGAGCACGGTGACACTATTTGGCTTGGCTAGGCTGTTAGCTGGAGGAGGTCTTGTTACACATAGCTGTGTTAAGTCTGCTAATGGTTACAAAAAGCTCAGGAGGACAAATCGTCCAACAGCTGAACCTTGTATGGACAAACATGACCTCTCTATCCCACTTAAACAGAGATGAAGAAAGGTTTAACCACTAGAGCTGAAAATATTAATTAATCTTCATAAAAATGGACTGTTTAACTGCTCTCTCTGCTCTATGGGAAAAGGAAAAGCATCTTTTTTTACATGCTGCAACGAAATTCAAATTTCAGTCTCACCTTTGATGTAAACTTGTTCAGTCTTGCTAGTTACAAATGGCACAATTCTCAAAAATGTACTGTGGAACACAAGTCACCTATATGCATTCACACAGCAAACTGAAGCGCATTGCTATGAATACTTTAACATGTTTCTGTTCACATTTCTATTTGAGAACAAAAAGAATTTAGCTGCCCACCAGTGTACCAAAAAACGAACAAAAACTGATAACCTCCTGATAACCCAAGTCCTAAAATACCTATTATTTCACCTGTGCTCACATTTTTCATATCTTTTTCTTTCAATTTTTTTGTATTTTTTTCTCTCAATTTCTAAGAACATTATTTCTTTTTTTGGCCTTTTTATTTTGTAACACACGGGAAAAATATTAATTCGTCTCAATATGCATTTTCTTTCATTTTTAAGGTTAGAATATATTAAGGCACTATGGGAATTGTTTCTCTTCAAAATGGAAAAAAAAAAGAATCTCTCAAAGGGCCTTAAATTCGTCTTCGTCTGTGGGCCTAAAGTCCCTCACCAGGAGGTTGCAGTATTTGAGCAAACCACCTCCGCGGATCTCCTCCGGCCGTTTGGTGGCAATGAGCTTGTTCCTGAGGTGGTCCAGAGCCACAGCAAAGTCGCCGTACACGCTCTCCCCGACCACAGTAGGGTGGAAGTGCCGAGACATGGGGTTTTCTGAGAAGTCGTAGTATGACAGAACAGAGTCCAATATGATCTGAAAGGAGTCCACGCTGAACTCAAACTGTCTCCGGATTGAGTCCACAAACTTAAGTTCCACATTGCGGCCGTTGTTGTTTGACAGCGAGATGAGGGACCAGCGGTCCTGCTCGGTGTACACTTTGACCAGCTTCTGGACATAGGCCTCTTTCAGCGTCATGGGAGTGATCTTCTCTTTGTTCACCCCCTCTGGCAGAAAGTCCAACAAAGTGCTCAGAACCACATCTTTGATGAGCTGGAACTCCTCTTCCCGAGGAAGGTCTACCCTGAAGATGACATCCAGGTCTTTGTAGCTCCAGCCAATGTCCTTTACCAGCACGTGGCTGGCGGTGGAGCCATTCAGACGTACATCTTTGACCATGATACCCCTCAGCTCCAGACGGTTCCTAACCATCTGAACAATGTGTGTGTGTGTGTGTGTGTGTGTGTATAAATGATTCAATGTTTTATGTTTCTCACCTAAAAACATTAGTATTTTAAGAATTCCTAGAAGTATTTTTAGGACTAAATAGAAGTATTTTAAGAAATCATTTTAAAACAGCATTTTAAAAAGTGATTAAAATGTACTTATTTGCTCTTATTTAAATCAGATCATTCTGGATAAAAAAAAAATATTTTGAATCAAATTAAAGCTTATATGGTGAGGCTCTTACAATGGAAGTAAATGGGGCCAAATAAGGGTTAAAACTTGTTTATTATTTAAGCAGCAAAGCTGCTCTTTTTCATTTTTACCATTGTTTTAGGGCTTTATGTATTTGTGGGAACAAAGTTTGTATTCCTTTAAGTATTCCTTTAAGAAAGCGAGCAATCTGAAAAATGCTGTACATTGAAGTTTATATTTAAGACACTGAAGCTATAAATAGTTCAGAATATTCCTTTAAGATCTATTTTCAGTGTAATGCGGGATTTCAAAACAGTAATTGTTCAGTCTCATAGTGGTTTGGCGCTAACCAGTAAGCATGCATAATACTTATAGGTATAAGACATTTCTGAAGCTATATCTGTGTTTCTCTGATTTCCTTCTACATTGTTACTATATAGTACGTAAACTGCTCTCGATCTGTTTGTCTTTTTCGCAGCAGTGTGAGGTGTTCGCATGCAGTCATGAACTATGGGGGGCAGCGGTGGAGTGACCCGGTGCAATCGTAGGTTAATGAAGCACTCATTGATTTTATGTAGCTTGAAAGCCAGGGCAGGTTTACGCCTGACAGAGTTATGAAAAATGTAGTCCCAGTCGAATATGACCAACCGCTCATCTGTCCATCCATCTTTCCTTAACCTCTTTTCTCACTCTGAGATGAATGCATTAAATAGTCCCAAAACCTCGTCTTATTCACTATAACAAACTGCAATTCAGCAAAAGTAGGCACTAAACGTGTTGGAATAAGCCATTAATAACAATAATCCATTGTAATTAATTCAGTGCAAACATGCCTCCTTTCCATTTTAATGAAGAGCATTATATATTAAAAGTCATGTCTATTTCAAATCAAAGTGTCTATCAATTCGATTTATTACTTCCCTTCTTACATGTGATGTAAAGTCATTGATTGGACAGACATAATTTATTGTTTAGCTCAAAAAATGATGAAGGTCGAGCCAAATTCGAAGTCATGAAGCTACTAATGAAGACTAACATTCACTGACCTTGCTCACCACTAATCAGGTAGATAATAATGTGTTTAGTTTATTTTTGATATGGCAGGCAAGCATAACAGCTTGCATAATTCATAAGCTGGGTTTTGCAGCTAATTGGGTTACTGACAATCTCATTAGAGTCCTCTGTAGTTCTCAGAACACTCTACCTATTGATCAGAGGAATCGATACGACACGAATCTATTCGTCACGTTCAATAAAACGCAATCGCGCTGGGAATAAACACTTTAGTGACTTCTCCATTCATCTGCAAATAAAGAGAGAAGGAAAAATGGGTACAAAGTACAGAAGACGTGAGAGAAGTGAATCAGACATGAGAGTGAGGGTGAGCGAGAAAGAAAGAGCTAAAACTCCTCTCATTCCACAACTCATCAGTTCCACTAGGGACCGCGGGATGCTTTCATGTGGAGGTGCATGCATAAATAAGCAAAATTAATTCAACAAAGAAAACTCCCGAAATAGACCTCTCTCATCCTCCAATCACTTTAGCAAAAGCCTCACCTGCTATACTGGGGAGCTTTCTTTGAGAGTCTAATACCTAGCAGCTATATTAGGCTCATTCCATGAATATAGGGTGTAAAAAAAAAAAAAAAAAAAAAAAAAAAAAAAAAGGGGAAAAAAATAAAAATTCAAAATCACTAAAATATATCACTTTAAATCAGAAATGTCTTGGCACATCTGCAGAGAAGGAAATAAAAGAAAAAAAAGAAAAGAAAGGAAACACTTGTCATTTTAAATATCCTTTATGCCTACGGAAGGAAACATCCTTTACTGCCATATCCGGCTTTCTGGCCAACTCATGGATTTTGTTGTTGAACAAGCATCTTTGAGTCTTAGTTACAAGGCAACCAAGTTGGAATGGACTGGTTACAAGAGGCCACATAGTAGTTGTTGAAGTTCAGGTCTCTGACATATGGAGCCGGCTGGTAGTAACAGGTGACGCTAGATGCATCAGGTATGGCATTCTGCTCGGCGAGCACCCGAAACGCCATCAGCGAGATGAGGTTAAGCGTCTGCCGCCTCTCGTGTCCCATGAGACACACGGTGCTCTCGTTCACGACCCGCCGCAGGATCATGAGGTAGTTGTACTTGCTCTTCTCCTCACCGACAAAGTGGCTTTGCAGATAAGCCTCCAGTTTGCGCTGTTGCTCACCAATGTCGGGAAAGTCAATGAAGAAACGGGAGCACATGTAGCGCTCCAGGGCCTTAAATTCGTCTTCGTCTGTGGGCCTAAAGTCCCTCACCAGGAGGTTGCAGTATTTGAGCAAACCACCTCCGCGGATCTCCTCCGGCCGTTTGGTGGCAATGAGCTTGTTCCTGAGGTGGTCCAGAGCCACAGCAAAGTCGCCGTACACGCTCTCCCCGACCACAGTAGGGTGGAAGTGCCGAGACATGGGGTTTTCTGAGAAGTCGTAGTATGACAGAACAGAGTCCAATATGATCTGAAAGGAGTCCACGCTGAACTCAAACTGTCTCCGGATTGAGTCCACAAACTTAAGTTCCACATTGCGGCCGTTGTTGTTTGACAGCGAGATGAGGGACCAGCGGTCCTGCTCGGTGTACACTTTGACCAGCTTCTGGACATAGGCCTCTTTCAGCGTCATGGGAGTGATCTTCTCTTTGTTCACCCCCTCTGGCAGAAAGTCCAACAAAGTGCTCAGAACCACATCTTTGATGAGCTGGAACTCCTCTTCCCGAGGAAGGTCTACCCTGAAGATGACATCCAGGTCTTTGTAGCTCCAGCCAATGTCCTTTACCAGCACGTGGCTGGCGGTGGAGCCATTCAGACGTACATCTTTGACCATGATACCCCTCAGCTCCAGACGGTTCCTAACCATCTGAACAATATCCTTCAGCCGGACCTCCAGGGTGGGAAAGTTGCCACGTCCGTGAACCGGCACGGCCTCCGTCAGCACGTCGTTCAAGCGGCTCACTTGCTCCCAGGTAAGCACACTTTGTGACTCACTTTCGCTGCTGGATGAGGCTGAGGCCATGTTTGCCATCTATGCAGTTTCCTGGAATAAAATATAAGTGCAAAAACAATTTCACTGACTCAATAAATCTTCAAAAAAATCTCTTAAAACTATCTAGAGTAAATATTTAGTTCGATAATTAGCTTGAACTGAAATAAAACACTGTGTACTTAAAGAACATTATATACAATGTCCAACAGGTTCACCACTCTCTCATAACAGAAGAGCTAACAATGATTCACAGGCTTTCCAGAGGGCCAAACAAACTCTAAACAGAAACTGAAGCATTTATAGTGTGACACACTCAGCTGCTCCTCAATTAATTCAACATGATTCCCAATGAAAAACATAAACTAATCTCAAAAGAGCACTGATCAAATCACGCACACTAAAACTTAAAGACACGTCTAAACCAAATTACATTCATGGCTTAAATATCTTGTCAGAATATCATCATCAACATATCAATAGTATAGAATTTGTACAGGATTCCCATCATAATTTTAAAACAACCAGAGGAAGAATTTAAAAGGATACAACAAGATTAAAATAAAAGTAAAAATATATAAAGTAAAAAATAAAAAAAAAAGCTTTTTTTTTTACATTCCCATTGATGTCTTACTAGGACATTTTATCATATTGGTAATAAGTTTATTTATTGAAAATAAATGTGTTAGAAAATATCAGATTTTTATCTTTTTATGTTGGAATAATAAAGAAACATTACAGTCGGAATACTTTTGGATTGGTTCCAAATTATGATGGAATTACACATTAGACGAAGATAAAGATACATGGCGGTCTGCACGCGAACTCAACAATATAAACTTTATCATAACCACAACGTAAGTAAATAAAATCATACGTACAATGTTACAAACACAACGCACTTGGTTGGAAAAAAATCTAAACGAGTTTTTTTATTTATACATCATACTCCGAATAAAGGACAATCGTTTAAAACAGCGCACGTGAGAGATCAAAAGAGCCCCAAAAATGCGCGAGATCAGCGTTCAAACCAAATACATTTAATCCGAAACGCAAACTTTAAAGTGAGCCGTCCGACTGCATCCGAATCACACAGATCCAACGCGTTGGTATCAAGTTATAAATATGAATTATGTCCACCTACTGTTCTCAGCAAATCCACCTGAAGTGCTCAGCAACGTGGTCGGCACAAAGTAGTGAGTGTCAAATAGGGTTTCGCACCAACACCTCCATCCATCCGACCAGTCGTCAAACGCTAGAGCTTCAATTCTAAAGAGCACACACATGCGCGCTCTCTTATAACTGCCTACTAAACAACCTGGTTCTCCGCACCTCCACTGCGCACTATTTTTCTGAAGCCTTGCCATCAACACACACATCATCACACATAAACATATTTATTTTATTTAACAGATAAAATCATAAATAATCTGTCTGTATTTTACTTACCATTACTCCCATGTTAAGGTCCGCAATACAAAACATCTATGGGCTAAGGCTCTATATGGAATTCAAAAACATACGGCGTTCTATTCGTTGGTATCAATGCGCCAGGCGAAGCCTGTGATTGGCTGAAGAGGTTTTTGTGTTGCCAGGCAACCACAGGCACGTGTCGAATTTGACGTCCGGCTTTTGCAGAGAGCAAAGCAGGTTATAACTAACTGGAACACATTTGGTAACCTGAGGTTTGAGATTACCTCAAATATTCATTTTTTTCAGAAGGTGCATTAGGTAAGCTTGGCATCAGTTAAACATATTTAAAGCTCAGCCTCTTCTTGTTGTCAGAGTGGAAATTATACAGCAAATTAAATAATTTGCTATTGCTTGATGATGATGATCAAACATGTTAAAACAAAATATAGGCCTATATTTTTTTCATTTGATGATAAAATAAAAGGCAAAAAATGGAGGCTAGGAGGAAGAGATGTGTTGTA
>NW_015650696.1:114958-150658 GCF_001515625.1 Sinocyclocheilus rhinocerous | reverse complement strand
TCTTCTCCTCACCGACAAAGTGGCTTTGCAGATAAGCCTCCAGTTTGCGCTGTTGCTCACCAATGTCGGGAAAGTCAATGAAGAAACGGGAGCACATGTAGCGCTCCAGGGCCTTAAATTCGTCTTCGTCTGTGGGCCTAAAGTCCCTCACCAGGAGGTTGCAGTATTTGAGCAAACCACCTCCGCGGATCTCCTCCGGCCGTTTGGTGGCAATGAGCTTGTTCCTGAGGTGGTCCAGAGCCACAGCAAAGTCGCCGTACACGCTCTCCCCGACCACAGTAGGGTGGAAGTGCCGAGACATGGGGTTTTCTGAGAAGTCGTAGTATGACAGAACAGAGTCCAATATGATCTGAAAGGAGTCCACGCTGAACTCAAACTGTCTCCGGATTGAGTCCACAAACTTAAGTTCCACATTGCGGCCGTTGTTGTTTGACAGCGAGATGAGGGACCAGCGGTCCTGCTCGGTGTACACTTTGACCAGCTTCTGGACATAGGCCTCTTTCAGCGTCATGGGAGTGATCTTCTCTTTGTTCACCCCCTCTGGCAGAAAGTCCAACAAAGTGCTCAGAACCACATCTTTGATGAGCTGGAACTCCTCTTCCCGAGGAAGGTCTACCCTGAAGATGACATCCAGGTCTTTGTAGCTCCAGCCAATGTCCTTTACCAGCACGTGGCTGGCGGTGGAGCCATTCAGACGTACATCTTTGACCATGATACCCCTCAGCTCCAGACGGTTCCTAACCATCTGAACAATATCCTTCAGCCGGACCTCCAGGGTGGGAAAGTTGCCACGTCCGTGAACCGGCACGGCCTCCGTCAGCACGTCGTTCAAGCGGCTCACTTGCTCCCAGGTAAGCACACTTTGTGACTCACTTTCGCTGCTGGATGAGGCTGAGGCCATGTTTGCCATCTATGCAGTTTCCTGGAATAAAATATAAGTGCAAAAACAATTTCACTGACTCAATAAATCTTCAAAAAAATCTCTTAAAACTATCTAGAGTAAATATTTAGTTCGATAATTAGCTTGAACTGAAATAAAACACTGTGTACTTAAAGAACATTATATACAATGTCCAACAGGTTCACCACTCTCTCATAACAGAAGAGCTAACAATGATTCACAGGCTTTCCAGAGGGCCAAACAAACTCTAAACAGAAACTGAAGCATTTATAGTGTGACACACTCAGCTGCTCCTCAATTAATTCAACATGATTCCCAATGAAAAACATAAACTAATCTCAAAAGAGCACTGATCAAATCACGCACACTAAAACTTAAAGACACGTCTAAACCAAATTACATTCATGGCTTAAATATCTTGTCAGAATATCATCATCAACATATCAATAGTATAGAATTTGTACAGGATTCCCATCATAATTTTAAAACAACCAGAGGAAGAATTTAAAAGGATACAACAAGATTAAAATAAAAGTAAAAATATATAAAGTAAAAAATAAAAAAAAAAGCTTTTTTTTTTACATTCCCATTGATGTCTTACTAGGACATTTTATCATATTGGTAATAAGTTTATTTATTGAAAATAAATGTGTTAGAAAATATCAGATTTTTATCTTTTTATGTTGGAATAATAAAGAAACATTACAGTCGGAATACTTTTGGATTGGTTCCAAATTATGATGGAATTACACATTAGACGAAGATAAAGATACATGGCGGTCTGCACGCGAACTCAACAATATAAACTTTATCATAACCACAACGTAAGTAAATAAAATCATACGTACAATGTTACAAACACAACGCACTTGTTTGGAAAAAAATCTAAACGAGTTTTTTTATTTATACATCATACTCCGAATAAAGGACAATCGTTAAAAACAGCGCACGTGAGAGATCAAAAGAGCCCCAAAAATGCGCGAGATCAGCGTTCAAACCAAATACATTTAATCCGAAACGCAAACTTTAAAGTGAGCCGTCCGACTGCATCCGAATCACACAGATCCAACGCGTTGGTATCAAGTTATAAATATGAATTATGTCCACCTACTGTTCTCAGCAAATCCACCTGAAGTGCTCAGCAACGTGGTCGGCACAAAGTAGTGAGTGTCAAATAGGGTTTCGCACCAACACCTCCATCCATCCGACCAGTCGTCAAACGCTAGAGCTTCAGTTCTAAAGAGCACACACATGCGCGCTCTCTTATAACTGCCTACAAAACAACCTGGTTCCACGCACCTCCACTGCGCACTATTTTTCTGAAGCCTTGCCATCAACACACACATCATCACACATAAACATATTTATTTTATTTAACAGATAAAATCATAAATAATCTGTCTGTATTTTACTTACCATTACTCCCATGTTAAGGTCCGCAATACAAAACATCTATGGGCTAAGGCTCTATATGGAATTCAAAAACATACGGCGTTCTATTCGTTGGTATCAATGCGCCAGGCGAAGCCTGTGATTGGCTGAAGAGGTTTTTGTGTTGCCAGGCAACCACAGGCACGTGTCGAATTTGACGTCCGGCTTTTGCAGAGAGCAAAGCAGGTTATAACTAACTGGAACACATTTGGTAACCTGAGGTTTGAGATTACCTCAAATATTCATTTTTTTCAGAAGGTGCATTAGGTAAGCTTGGCATCAGTTAAACATATTTAAAGCTCAGCCTCTTCTTGTTGTCAGAGTGGAAATTATACAGCAAATTAAACAATTTGCTATTGCTTGATGATGATGATCAAACATGTTAAAACAAAATATAGGCCTATATTTTTTTCATTTGATGATAAAATAAAAGGCAAAAAATGGAGGCTAGGAGGAAGAGATGTGTTGTAACTTGCATTTGTAACAAAAGCATCTGTGCATTTCTCCTAAAATTCTGCTGCATCTAGCTGACTTTCGTTTCTATATATAAAGTGTTAAAATATTCAAGAATGTAGTCAGGTAGGTAATACTGCAGAAATATTTACATATGCATAGTGATGATAAGTACTAACCCTCACAAGGTGACAGAACTGTTCATATCAGTACAGTAGTATCAGTAAAGTACCAGCAAAACAATTTATGATCCTTTGATATTGTGAGGACCTTTTCTAAAATCATTCTGAACATGGATTCACTATATTTGTGAGGACATTTTTCAAAATTTGGCCCTCAAAAACATACCCCCACACAAATGCTCTTTTGTAGGCGGTGTCCTTCATAACTGAGAAAAACAGACACTAATTAATGTTTGTTTTGGAAAAGCTGGATCTACGAGAAACTCAAATAATTATTACATACATTTACACTGAGTCTATAAAGAATGGGCCAAGCTGTGGTGAGTGTCAGTGAAATTGTAGATGGTGAGTTTGAGGGAGTAAGAATAAGCATGACTGGAGAAAACACAACATCAGCACATACAGCATATCGCTGATGCTGCCGAGTAAATCAACAGACCTAGTGCAGCCTCCAGAGGAAATATGAGGGAGGGATATTCCGGTCTGTAGGTTCCTTCTGAATCTTTTCTTAGCAATGATGTGGGTATAAATTACATGAGAAAGCGAAACAGGAAATGATTGCTCAGTTGCATGTGAGGAAACTCCAGTTTTGTGTGCTGGGTCTCTGAACCACAATGAATTTTGTGAATGGCAGAGAAAAGAGAAAGAGAGAATGAGACAGCAACAGCGAGAGAATTAGAAACTGGATCTGAGGGACTGTCCTAACAGTTTTGTGTCAATCTAACATGACGTCAATGGTGAGGACGTGCAGATAATTATATGAGATAAGAAACAATACACACAAGATGCTATTCCCCGAGCCACTGACATGTATGATGGGAGCCTCATTCCCACGCGGATTCATACACACACAGCAAAATGTTTGCCAACAACATCACACGGAGCTCTGAAGAAAGTCACACCTAAGACTAATTAATAGTTTAATACATTTTTTATAGCATCAATCAAATAAACAGCACCAAACATCACGGTTAATGCCTTTGAGAAACATCTTGCAATACATGAAGTCTTATGAGGCTAAGCAAGCATTTTCTTTCACAGATGGACTTGATAGAATAAATAAACTTCACAGAGAGCGCTGAATCGAGTAGAAATTAAGCATTAAGCAGTGTTGTTCAAAGGTGAATGCCATTTAGTTTGAGGAGTAGCAATGCCACCTGCTGCAGCTGGGCTCAGCGCCAAGTGGAAATGACTCACTGTCCATGCTACTGATGATTAACCGGTGGACATTAACACATTAAACACACTGAAGGAGGCGCGCACACGCACATACAGGCCATTAACATTAAACACTCCACTACGTTTACAGACATCCACGCAATTGTTTTTTTTCCCTGTCTATCAGTCCGATGACTCATGGTGACATTCATAATCTCTTTCCTGTGACATCAGCAACCCTCGGGGATCTATTGATTAAAATTCAGAGCTCCTGAAAAACAAAAACACGATGCAGAAGGTCTCATGCGTCCTCGGAAGAGAGGTCTGGTTAATACCAAAGGGATGGATGGAGCACTGGCTCTCAACTGCTGGACAAATTTATCTGTCAGCTGGTAGAAGCTACAGTAGCTAAAGGGAAAGTTCACTCGAAAATGAAAATATTGTCACCATTTACTCATGTCAATCCAAACCTGCCTTAATTTCTTTCTGCAGAACACAAAAGATATTTTGAAGAATGATGTAACTAAGCAGTTTTGGTGCACATTGACTTCCAATGCATAGAAGGGGGGGGACGACGACTATGACATTTCCATAGAAAAAAATAGTCATACAGGTTTGGAAGTACTTGAGAGTGAGCATATTATGACAGACCTGTCATTTTTGGGGGAAATTGATTCTATTAAATCAGGCCGATGGCTCAATGACATGACATTCATTTTTTGGCCAGAGTATTAATTTATTAAAAAATACATTAAAATGCAAGTAATAAATAAATGACACCTAAAAAGAAGAATGAAATTCTTGTAAAGAAAACAAGTAGTTTGGCATGAAGTCTGGAAAAGAAACACACACACACACATGCAAAACAGGAAATGATATCACAGCAAGAACCCCTGTAGACCATCATAACTGTGTCAAAGTTAATAAGTCTCTTAAATGATCAGAAAATTTGACATTATGACAATATTATTTCAGGTTGTAAAGACAGTATCATGTGGTGCAACTCCACAAAAACTTAATGATATTTATGAATTAATAATTCAACATTTAAATACTTTTGCAAATATTACATACTTTTACAAATTTTTATTAAATTTCATTAAATTGTACAAAATTTTGGTACTGTGTAACTGGTACTGGGTTGCCACTTGTCCAATTGAAATCTGAATGCTGAAGCAAAATCAGTTTAGAACTATTACACACTTTAAGACTCATCATGATTGTTAGAACTTTATACTAACAGTGCTGAAAAGGTCAGATCAGACAACAAATATCTTCTAAGGTAGCTTATCATGCAGGAATAATATTGGCATATGACAAATATGGCTGTGGCCATGTTGTAATTAGAATTTTCAAATGTGTTTAATACCACAGAAATACAACACGCCCATGGGAGAAATATTTGTAAAGATATTTGAAATATGCAACATAGCGTCCCGTTCAATTTGACAGCCTTACTCTAGCACATTATTTGTTTGAAGGAATAAGATCCTTTGTTTTCACGGTTCTGTTTTGCTAACCTGAAGAATACAAACAGCAACAAACTCGAGCAGGCAGACACAGGAGCATGTAAACTAACCAACAGGATGACGTACCAATGACAAAATGCAGTTTCAATGGCCCCTGTTATTCTATTTCTCTTGAAAATAGATAACTATTCTTTTTCAGCAAGGGGGTATGTAAAAAGTAAGAGTACTGGAAATGAAAGCAATTGGATGTAGTTTTGTGACTTTGGACATTTGGCAGTATTTCGTACCTGCTGTCCTGCTCACTAAACTTTCATCCCAGAACAGATGTTTGAAGGGAGTGTGGGAAAGCAACAGAAGCCATTTGCCCTATTAGAAGTCAGTGTATTATCAGAATGATTCTGAAAGTTATATTTCAAGTCAGAAAACTTACAACATACAGTTGCTTAAAATAACTGGTGCTCCATATGCTCTTCTGAAAGTCAAATCTCTCATGAACCAGTGGCACTGGAGCTCTCGGTACCCCCTCTCTCTGCGTGTGTAATCGGTTGGCTATCATTAGTAGAAGCTGCCAACTGACCTACCTGGTTCACGGTGACCTTGGAGCTTTTTTTGTTTTGTTTTCCGGTGCACACTTGCAACATGCCAGTTTCTCCAGCTTATCGCTCACTGCTTTCCACAGAGCAACAGTTGACTCTGTAGCCTAAGTTGACCCTAAACTAGACATGATGAAACCCATTCTGTAGATAAGATTCAACATTTGTTCTTGCTTCCGCTGAAGCACAAGTTACTCTTTGGATCGTTCTCAAATCATGCTGGAGAACATGATCATCAGGTTTTGCACTTGTGGAGTTTATGAAAACTAAACAAAAAAATTAGTATTCAATTAGGAAAATGTAAAATACAAGCATTTCCATAGAGTTTTGGACCTGAGTGTATGCGTGGAAGGATAAATCCGTCATAGTTCAGCATCTGTTCAGCAGATGATACAGCAGGGTCACATTGTGTCACTAGGGTTGTTGAAAGAGGGCAAATGACACCTGGCTCATGACCTCTGCCTCCTGCTTTTGCCATCCATCCATCCTGTCCTGTCATACTGCGGTCAGTCTAGACCAGTGGTTCCCAACCCTGGTCCTTGAGGCACCCCAACACTGCACATTTTGCATGTCTCCTTTCTCTGACACTCAGTTTCAGGTCTTGGAGCAGTGGTGCCCAAACTCAGTCCTGGAGGGCCAGTGTCCTGCAGAGTTTAGTCAGCGTCATACTGACACATATCATGCATTCATTTAACTTATTAAAGGAATAGTTCACCCAAAAATGAAAATATATTCCCTTAGGCAATCCAAGATATAGATGAACAGATTTGGAGAAACGTAATATTACATCACTTGCTCACCAATACCTCTTTTGAAGTGAATGGGTGCCATCAGAATGAGAGTTCAAAAAAAAAAAAAAAAAAAGGACATTCCCCATTTTTGCCCTCAAATCTGCTGCTTCTACTAAAGAGAGAATAACAAGCTCACAAGTGTGAAATACTGTTTGCAATGGTGATGACTGTATACTGAGAGCGGGGTAATGTGCCAGGACCAGTTCACCATGACCTATAATATCAATGTGTGCTGCCAAGAGTAAAGGAGCATGAAGGCCTTAAAATAGATAAAGTCTCTATCAATAATAGTATTACTGAAATAATTGAAATGTACATGCTGTAGCTAGATTCCATCTATGTGCGAAGAACAATTGCACAGAGTCACTAGAGCTTTAGACCTGTGACTTCGCATGATGTTTCCACTCATTCATGTTATGGATGAATAATTAAAAATATGCATTTTAAGAGATCACAGGAGCATATTTCCATATGCCAAGCATCAATGTAATATCTAATTAATATAATAAACTGTATGTCTCTTATAATAATTTTTAATGTACAAATTCACAACAGAAACTTGAAAGTTGAGAGATGTTTTATATCTAGAAGCTCCAAATTTTAAATTCCCTGATCTCTCTAGGTCTTCCATGACTGTGAGAAACTATGAAACTGAACTATAAAATCCACTGCAAGCCTTTTATATGAATCAGCGAGAAAAGACTTGACAATAAAAGCTTGTTTTGTTTTATTCCTTTCACTTTTTTCATCTTTATTGAATTTGTGTGGCATTTTAAACATATTTACAATTATTGTGTTTTTTTGTTCAGTTCAGTAAAAATACAAATACAGAACACAGCTTTGTTAAAACTCACCCAGCAACAACAGGGAAGAGTGTTGACCTGGGCTTCACTCACCATTAGTCAGTCATATTACAGGGAGAAAAGAAAAGAAGAGAAATGACAGGTACAGGAGCAGCCGGACACCGCTGCTGCCATCTAGAGGGGAGGAGAGGACACATCTCCCTCAGACTGGGATGAGAGGTTTAGAAACTGAGGAACTGAAAGGACAGGATATAAAGAGAAAGACCATTAAGGGGAGCTGATTGATGACACCCAGCATCCCATCAATGATCCTCGAGTCTTTTTGACAGACTGATTCTCACAGTTTCTTCATTACCCAAGATGAGAAAATAATTAGCTTTTCCTTCTCTGGTCAACTACATGAAGTTTTCTGAGGGTGAGCCATTTTACACGAGTCTGAGAGCATAAGGCTGAGCACATCTTCCAAAGAGACTGAATCAATATTCATTAAAGGTCAATTAAACCAAAACATGAATAAATAAAATCAAACAAAATACTTCAATGTTGGCTGCAGGTTGTGTTTAATCATCTGATATCAGAAATCTGTTTCTCTGTCTACCATCACCGTGTTTCAGAAAACATGTCCAGGGACATCCAGAGTGTTTACAGCCCAGGACTGAATAAGTCATGTTAAAACTCACATGAAATATTCAGAGGTATGCATCTGACTAATGAAAGCATCCAGAAACTGGAATGACAAAAAAAGTCTTTGACCTCAGTTCAGGAGTATTCCCAAGTCTAAAACATCATACACATCACAGGTTTAGTTGTTATGCAATTGTATTCAAAATCCTTGCACTGTTTTTTTGTGTTTATTTACTTTGGGTGTCTTGTAAAGGGCACACAGTGTATTTTATGAACTCTAAACCCCATATATATAAATCTCTACCTTGTTGGCTACGATTAGTGGTAAATCTTGGCTGTTGAAAGAATCTGGTCTGGTCTAACAGAGCGGCACAATCGACAAATGAAAACAAATGGTGATGGCCATGAGCATTAGCATCTAAAGCACTGCGACTCCTACCCACAAGTTACAGTTACTTCAAGTGTTGATTCATTGTGTTGCAAAATCAACCATCAGCCCATCCGTGTTTCAGAATGCAGTATGAATGACATTCTGGGCATTCCCAATGGATGAAAAAAAAAAAAAAAAAAGATGGGAATGGAACAACGCAGGTTTCTGGAATGACGGTGGTGACTGTGTCACAGGCAGCAACTGTTCGATTAGCAGCATGTGTCCGTTTTTACCCGCTAACCTTAACAAAGACATCGTAGATACTGTAGATCTAGAGAAATTATGGAGAAAAGAACATTCCTGGGGGCCTCTGGCCTAAATTCAGCCTCAGCTGGAGAAAGATTTCACAGGAGGTCACATCCAACATCTGGCATCTCCAGGAGCCCAGCTCAGAAAGAGAAAGACTCTGAAGGCGGTCTGGTCAGAGAACCATTAATCCATCATTTTGAAGTGGTTTAGCACTGAGCCGATGATATGAAATGCCGCCAAATTGGAGAGAGAGGGGAAAAAAAAGAACGAATGAACTTGTTAAAATCCTTCCCCAAGTGAGAAACACACCTCCATTTCAGAAGGTCTTTTAGTCCGCTAATGCGTGTACAGTGTGTACGGACATGTCAGGCCAGCGGCCACAAGAGAGAGACACACGATCAATCCAGCAGTCTGTCCTTCAGAGAATATATGAGAGAGACATAGATAAAGAGAGTTCGATCTGTTCTGGTCCCATCCGTTCACTGCAGTCCCTTGATTCACAGACCGGGACGAGACAGTGGTTGGTGGGTACAGTTCTCTCCTCTCCTTTGCACTGGCAGCTGCTGTCTTTCACAAGGAGGGAGGCGTATAGAAAAGGGGCAAGCGAGGGGGAGGACGCCCCCCCGGTGAGTCCGCTTTACCGCTGGGTCTCGCTGCCAGGCAGGGTGATGTTGCCCAGGTGCAGGACGGGCAGAGGGTGGGCCTCCGTGTTGAACACCCAGTTCTCAAGAGGCAGCAGCTCATCGCTGGAGAAAAGTAGATAGAGATACCTACAAAAACACACACAAGGTTCATACATTTAAGCTGATACTGATACCAAACTGGGTCATGGATCTGATGTATCTAATTCAAACACATCTGGTGATGGGAAACTGCAGTGTTTCAATGACACCAGCAGGCGGCAGTAATGGCTGGCTGTCTTTCCACTCCAATTTACTTTGCAAATCCCACTTTGTTTAGCTGAGAGTCACTGTTTTTCACAGGTGTAGCCATATGTTGCATAGTTATGTTAACCATTACAGTAATAACTGAGCATTATTACATTGTTTTATATACAATAATAATGTGTATTAGCATAATGAACTGAAACGGTTTGTGTTACTATAGCAACAGAGCTTCAGCACATTGTATTTTAATAAATGAAATGATTTTTACTTGAGCGTTTCAGCCAGGAAGAAGCTTTGCTGGACGTCATCGTAGGTGGGGTTGGAGGAGTAGACATCTTTAACACCAGAGAATCCTCCGCTTACTCGGCAATATTTATCTATAGCCTGCAGAAAATACGGAGAAAGTCTGGAGTCAGTAAGAGCTTTCGTTCTTTTTTTTTTTTTTTTTGGGAAAGAAATGAATACTTATTCAGCAAGGATGCATAAAATAAATGAAGCAGCACAACTGTTTTCAGCATTGATAATAATTAGAAATGCTTCTTGAGCACCAAATCAGCATTTTAGAAGGATTTCTGAAGGATCATGTGACACTGAAGACTGGAGTAATGATGCTGAAAATTCAGCTTTACCACCACAGGAATAAATTACATTTTAAAATATATTCAAAGAGAAAACAGTTTAATAATATTTCACAATATTACTGTTTTTACTGTATTATGCTACTGTATATTTTTCAAAAACATAAAAAAAACATACCAACGCCCAAACTTTTGAACGGTAGTGTATATATAATATTACATATAATAATAATAATAATAATAACATATTTGTCCCCATGACAACTACATTGTTTATTTTTTGGATAATGTTTATATTTTCCTAAATTCTGTTTGACTTTTTCAACTGAATTGACTATTTCTTGCAAATTTGTGAAAAATAGTGAAGTTCCATTTGGTAAAACATGTTTTAGTTCTTAATATATTCATTATTGCGGCTTAATGTGAGAAATATCTTCACAAACGTGTTGTTCTGGAGAAAAGAAGAAAATCCCTGCACCTTAGATGAACGTTTGATGGTTGTTAAAAGATGCTTGAGTCATGACCATGTCCTTGATTTGAATTATGCGCATATCTTACATCAGTGAGGGCCAGACTATTGTTCTTAAATTCGATTAAACCATATAATATCTTGCCGTTTCTAATAAAGTTACCATCCAACTGGTGAGTAACTCAGGCTAGCTCAGTTCCAGATGTACCATTTCCTGTGCTTTAGCCCAGAAAGATCATCTATGCAGTATGTGCTATATCAAGTGAAACCCTGTCCTAATCACCACTTTATGACTGCAAATCAAACCAATGCATGACTGTGTACTCGCAGTAATGATGACAAGCTAAAAATAGAATATATATGAAGCCGCTCTATTTTTCTGGCCCTGTTCTCCAAGAACCAATAATGCTCCATTAGTGCTGTTCCAGCCTCTGCAGGCAGGAGTGATGCAAGCCATCTGTGCCAGGAAAACATGGCATGATGTGCTCACCTGCCTGGAGCAGAACTGCCTGAAACAGCTGCTACAATGAGGACTCACCTCACACGGTTATAACGCAACAGCAGCTGGCCTGATCCAGCCTCCAATTAACCCATTCAACAGAGATTCACTCAAGACTTGCAGCTTCATTTCCTCTACTTTCCATTTAGATTGCCTTTGCATCATCTAATATCTTTAAAAAGGCTAACTTAACACTGTTAAGTATAATCTTTAGCAAATCTCAAAATTAATTTCCATTTTTTCCATACTATACCTTCTAATGTTATGAAGCCTAAATGTACTTGTAGCATTTAAAACAATGGATTTTAGTTTTTTAGGATTTTATTTATTTATTTTTATATAAATCAGAGATGCCCAAACTTCAAAAATCTAATTTAATTGAGGGCTGTGAGCCAAAATTTTATTTTGCAATCTATCAAACTATATTATAAGAAAATATATAAAATAAAAAATAATAAACAAATGTAAACAATTTAAAAAAATTACTTTTAATCTAATTGATGAATTGACGATATGCCTAAAATTTTTCCCTTTCCATGGCATGTTGGGCCAAATCAAAGCTTATCACAAGACAAAGTTTGTCCAAAGGTCTTGGTTTGGCCATCTATATCAGCCATTTACTGGTTATCAGCTAATTCTGCCTGAATGTTAATATCATTCCTAGACATAATTACATCATTTCCACCATAAAACAACATATCTGTGAACGCTATAGCAGTTCAAATAACCAAACTGTCATGAAGTCGAAAAATACCAACCAAAGCCATTCATTTAACCTCCAACTGACCATCTTACTTCACATGAGATATGGTGAGAACTGGTGAGAAAATCTTAACCGATCCTGGAGATAACAGTGGACGCCAAACAGATAAACACAATACCGTTTATCTACACGAAGAACAGTGATAGGAACGCAAAGAGAAGAGACGGTGAGACTCTGAGATCCTGGAAAGAAATAGATGCACAGAGAGCTGGAGACAGAAAATGATAAAATTAGAAGAAAAAAAGAGCCGAAGGAATTTCGGTGACTGGGGAAAAAAGTGAGCTCTATTCTGCTCTCTTTCTCCTTTTACAGAAAAGGGGAGAGTGAAAATGAGGGAGGGAAGGAAAGAAAGAGCCCAGGCACCCAGCGGCTCATCAAAAGAAGCCCAATTGCAGTGAAACAGTACTGTACCGGCAGAACAATGACACCCAATCAGAGAGAAACCAATGACACTTCATTCTCAAGAGCACTTTGAAACTGTTCTAAAAACACAAAGACAAACACATTCCCTAAAAAACACAGCCCAGGTCTCGCCGGAATAAGAGTGTCATGAAAATAGAGGGAAGGATAAATCTAAAAAACAGTGATAAACAGATACGGTTGGAGAGGTACATGACTACTACGCGCAGCAAAAAGATGCCACAGATAGAGCGACTGGGACTACAGATGGATATCAAAGTGATGAGATATGGGTTTAGATACTAAGAACACCCTGTGCCGTACACACCGTCTGACCTTATTCTGTCTCTGATATCCGGCTGAACTCTGATGCCTGGAGATACCAGTCCTGGGAGAGTGAGTCAAACTCCTGTTTGTGCTGCTTGTGCCCTAGCTTTGTGCTGGTGATTTTTGCACAGGCACCACTTAAAAAAAGACTCTTCTCTTACACTGATATTGAAGTTCTGGCTGAAACAAAATAAAGTGATCATTTTTGTCATGCTATGGCTGATAGCCGATAAATGGCAGATTTGAAAAATCTGATTATTATGTCTGAAATAAATAAAAACAAAACAATCCAAAACCTCAACAGTTTTTGCCAACATTGAAACACTTGATGTTTATTGAATACAGGCATCCCAACTTTGTAAATGCAGAGTATGGAATATGGATAACTATTTATTTTGAGAGTTGACATGAGAATATAGATGGGACCTTTATTATAGGAAAGTGCACTTAAAAAGGGCTTTTAAAGGTTTAAATCATTGCTGTTATCCAGTGCTATCGCTATTATATGATGGCAAAAGTAATCTAAAATCTTGGAAAGCAGTTTCTACAATAACACATCCAATATTTAGTTGTAGGCACTCCTTTCTGAGGATATTCGATAAATTTGATATTCATCCAATATTCACTATCCAGTAAAAATGGATTTTCCAATTAACCACAATCTCCATTGGAATCTCTACAGCGATTTTTGTCTCGATGACCTCAGGCCTCAGGATATAGTATTTCTCATTCTGTCTCACAGCCACTGCCTCCAGCCCACTGTCGAACTTAAAGGCCTCTGGACCGAGCTTCAGCACTGCAAACAATAAAAGGTTTATGCGTTTAGTACTATTAGTTGAACCTTCGGCTCACATGGTGCTATAAACTATCTAAGAAACTATCTGTCTGAGAGCTTGTTGTGGCTGAGCTGCAATCCATCAATGTCTTTCAGTCAAGTTGTGTAAAAAAGAAACGCCATACTCTGAAAATAACCTGTAGTGTTACCATGGCAACAAAACCATGCTACAAATGAGCCCAAAGATCTAATGCGGTTTTTTATACCCTTCATCTCTCTCTTGTCCCCTCTTATTCACTAACCAGTGCGATCGTAGCTTTCGTGGCAGGTGTGTGCAATCTCTGCTCCGAGCTGCAGATAGTGTCCAGCTTTATCATCTGGCGACCCATCAGCCCCCAAGGCAAACATGCCCCCAGCAAAGCAAGTCAGGTGACCCATCTTACGCTCCAAGTGGCCGTTTTTCCACTCCCCGATGAAAGTAAGGCCACCGTTGGACTTCCGGATGAGGTGGCGCTCGATAGCCTATAGGAAGAGAGAGAGAAAGAGAGGATGAACAGAGGAAAAAAAGATGCAGCACGAAACAACACACAAATTGCCATGGCAACCAGCAGCCCTCACCTCGATGGCATCATCATAGGTCTTGCGTGCCTCTGAGTCTGTTTTATCAGACATTAGCCAGGCCTTCAACAGGTACTCATAGAAACTATCACCCAACCCACCTACTGAGGTGTGATCTGCAGAGCGAGAGAGAGAAACAAGATAAGCCGAGGGGAGGTGAGAATTCGGCTTTTCACAATATTCACTTTTAGTAGATATACACTACTATTTTTAGATATATACACTTACTATTTTCAGTAAGAAAGACATTAATAATTGTATTCAGCAAGGACACATTAAACTGATCCAAAGTTTTGTAGTTTGTCTGTAAACAGCTTTACTATTTCAAACAAATACTGTTCTTTCTATTAAAGAATCCGGAAAGAAAATGCATCACACTTTCCACAAAATATTAAGCAGCACAACAGTTTTAAAAAACGATAATAATAAGAAGAAATGTTTCTTGAGCATAAAATAAGCATATTAGAATGATTTCTGAAGAATCGTGTGACAATGAAGACTGGAGTAATGACCCCAGTCATGGCTTTTAAAATATATCTTATTAAATATTATATTAAATATAAATATTATATTACATATCTTTTAAATTATAATATTTCACAATATTACTGTTTTTACTGTATTTTTGATCACATAAATGCAGCCTTGGTGAGCATAAGAAACTTCTTTCAAAAACATACAAAAATTATACCAACTCCAAACTTTTGAAGGGTAGTGTATGTGATTTACAGTCTTTCTCTTCCAGAAAAACAGAAAAAATAAAATAAAATACTGAGGACTCATCCGGCACTACATAGATTTCTGTCCAATCAAATACTTTCTAGAATGAGAACGCTCCATCCTAAATAACTGCAAATCATGGTTGTGACATTAATTATAAAAAGTCCTGTAGCTTGTTGAATGTTAGTTACTGATGGTAAGGAAAAAAAAAAGAGAGAATAACTCCAATAGTTATTAAGCTTCGAGTAAAGCGAGCTTAATAAATTCTTCAAAATGACAAAACTGGCCTAATTAGATACTTCTAAACTCCTAATTTTGTGAAAATGCAACTGGAGCCAATAAAAGCCTGCTATGATTATATACTGTTATTCTGCTTGCTCAGTTTTGGTTACTCTTTTCAAAGCGCAGTCTTTTAATGTGCCTGAATGCTGCTATAAAAGTGTATTCAGGCTTGACGCCGACCCTCATTACAATAAAAATGCGCAGGTGAGCATGTTTTCGCAGGCGTTTATCCAGCATGGACACACACCAGCACACACCTAATCACTTATAAACACAGCCATAGAGTGTGTTCCACTTTGACCCAGCTAATGACTCTGCAGAGTGAATGTGTGTAAAGTGTGAGTGTTTGACAGGCTGGGAGTCATTTGTGCCACTAATGGATCGTAATGGGAACCTACAACAGAACATGTAAACAATCTGTGTTGACTTGTTGGAGGGATCTGTAGAAATTAAGACAGAAATATTGAAGACATGGACACAAACATAGAATATTAAAAAAAAGAGGCACTAGGTTGGAGCCATGGCTTTGTGGTTAGCGGATATTGAATTATGGTGCTCATGTGGGCAATCAGAGTTCGAGTCTATCTATCTTATGTCTATGTCTGTATCTATCTAGCAGTTTCTTTGTCTCTCTATCTGTTCATCCATCCATCCATGTTATATATCTATATCTGTCTGTCTATACGTCTATATGTCTGTCCATTCATCCATCTAATCGGTCTATATATCCATCCATCCATGTTATATGTTTGCATCTATGACATCTGTATCCATTCACCCAGTCTTTCGATCTATATCTGTCAGCATCCACCCATCAGTTTGCCTGACTATCCATGTCTACATCTGTCTATTTATCTGTTTGTCAGCCTAATATCTGTTTGTTTGTATGCATATCTATGTCTGTCTTTGTCTATCTGTCTGTCTGTCTGGCTATCCATACATTCTCTCTCTCTGAGTGACAAGATTTACATGAAAGCTTGTTAACCCATCTAGAGAACAGACAGGACACCACTCCAAAGGAGAGCAGGAAGCATGATGTGTGCAGGAGGCAGAGGAGTGCATACTGTACACTTGCTGTATATAGTATCATGGACGAGTGAGGGAGGAGCCCAATAGCACTGTCACAGCTCATATCTGCCAAGGTTAGCGAGCTGTTCTGCGTTCAGCCTGCTGAGAGAGAGCTAGCAGGGTAAACGTTTAGGAGATGAACTGCCAAAAGCCATTCTGGAAGGTCTTTAGAGGAGACTGTGGGTGGAGAACAGATGCAGAGGTGATGTTTTACAAGAGAGAGGTGTGAACACGCAAGTGACACTGCTAAAAATTGCCTCTTGCAATAGCTGGTTTAAAAAGTGAGTGAGAGCTAAAGATATCAATGAGGCAGCAACAAGGCAGGAGGCTGAAACACTTTATGAGAGATCCTTTACAGAGACACTGAGACAAAGTAAAAGATGTATTTTATGCTAATGGATGCGAGGGGACTGACCTAGTAGAGGCAAGATGTAGAAGCTGAGATGAATTATTCAACAGAAGGGAAAAATGAGAGGTAGGGAAAAAAACAGAAGAGAAAGTGAGAGAGAGACTGATGTCCAATCACAGACCACTTGTAAGTAACTCTTAATAGTCCGTCCTGCCGCAAGAGGTGGGACATGTTGGAATATGAAGGGAAAAAAAATGTTGTTTACATTTTCTGCAGAAACTGTCAGTGCAAAAGCTGCTGAAACAATGCTGCAGGTAATTCCCAGAGTGTTGCCATGTGGTTGTCAAGGTAGTCTGTGGTTGCTAAGGCACTGCTTACAGTGCCAATTCAAAAGAGCCCAGGTCTCTTGTCCCCAGATATGGCTCAGATGTCTCCTTAAATTGAAAAATGAAAGAAGAAAAAAGAAAAAAATGTGTGTATCATTTATGCCCCAAGGACAAACAAAAGGACAAAAGTGCAGGATGAGTTGGGTTAAGATTTAATTGATTTTTGCCTTTGCACGCAATACCAATAACTATATCTGGATAGAGCTAGAAAAATGTGAAGTATAAGAAGAAACAGTTCAGAGAGAATGTGTGGATCTCGACAGTGTGAGAATCTTGACAGGTTGAAAACAACAGAGAGAGGAAAACAAGCTGCTCAGAGACAGCAAAAGGAATGGAGAAAAAAAGGTACAGGAAAAAAGACGAATGTGTTCGAGCAGCACAGAAATCGTAATAAATATAATAAAATAATACACACTATCAATGATTAAGGTGATGATTAATACATAGATGGTGTGGGCTGATGTGCAGTGAGACATAGGAAAAAAGAAAAGTTGTGGCAGTGGAAAGACTGATCGGGTGGAGGGTGGATCTGAGTAACAATCAAAGATCCAGGCAGGAGATATCTACAGAGAGGCTTGGCCGACAAAAAGTGGACAGGTCGTGGATAGAGAATTACGGGCTGAGGAGGAGATGTGGATCTAAAACCTAAAGGCCCCTGGAGGTGAAGCTGTAGAGAAGTGGAGAGAGAACTTTAAAGGTGTAGTTCACACAAAAATGAATGTTCTGTCATCATTTACTCACCCATCCTACTTGAATGGACACAAAAGGAGATGTTTAGAACAATGTCCAAGCTGCTTGTGATACACGATCCCCATTCACATTAATTGTATAGAAAATAGCAGCTTGAACATTTTTCTGAACTTCTTTGGTGCTCCACACACAAAAGAAAGTCATTTGAAATAAAATGAGGGAGAATAAATGACAAGAGAACATTACTTTTTTTGGAAATGTCCCTTTAAGGGTCCACAGGGCAGATGCAGTGTGGGAGAGGGAATAATACTCTGCTGTAATGGCCTGTCACTCACTCAGAGTTTTCATTTAGAAAATAGATCTCTAGTGCACCTTAATTACATTCTACCCCTTTGGACACACACACACAATCACACTTTTCTGGAACTTAGTCTTTGTGTGTGTGTGTGTGTGTGTGTGAAAGAGAGAGAGATAGAGTATTTGCTCGCAGAGGGTTGATCAGGTTTAGCCTTTATACGCAGGGCACTAATTAAACCTTCATCTCTCTCAGTAATTAAGAGTTGGTTAAAACACAGTGGAGTGTTTTCACTACACATAATTACTAATTACATATAAAGAAAGAAACTTCCTCAAATCCCATCTTTATTAAAGCTCATTGATCAGAGAGGAGATGAGGATAAGCTGCCAATTGTCGTATTTCACATTTAAAGAATAATAAATCAGAGGGATTATGAAAATCATCTGTGTCTATAAACAGGCTTCGCAGAGTGATATTTTGGATCTGAATCTCCTCTTACGATAAGAACACCGAAACAGGGCTCAAAAATAAGAACGGCCCGGAACCAGTGTGAGAGTTTCAGATTGCCAAGTTGTTGCTA
The DNA here is from genome assembly GCF_001515625.1 of Sinocyclocheilus rhinocerous. NCBI lineage: Eukaryota > Metazoa > Chordata > Actinopteri > Cypriniformes > Cyprinidae > Sinocyclocheilus > Sinocyclocheilus rhinocerous. Next base: position 131,886 of record NW_015650696.1, on the reverse strand, counting down.
TATCTTACATTTGTTAATCATATACACTATCTTTCAAGTCTGTGGTTTAATACACCAGTTTCACAATTTGAGTTGAATTACTGAAATAAATGAACTTTTCCACGACATTCTAATTTATTGAGATGCACCTGTATCAGTAATGGATTTCCGAAAATTACTGCTAAATTATAAATTCAATATAATTTATTCAACAAATTATAAATTATTTATTAAAATAAAGCTTAACACTTAACACAAAATGTTGCCATACAGTAAATTGTGAACAAGACTAGGACAACAGAAAAATATATATTGGATACACTTTAAGTCTAGTATATTAGCATACTTGACCTTCACTTGCATGCTCCTGACTCAAAGCCTTTTCCAGACAATACACAGCAAAACTGTCTACATTTGTTGTTTCGGGCCAAATATAAGGCAGCATTTCATGTATCATTCATGGATAAAGTTGTCCCAGAAAAAAAGTTTATAGAAACAAAATTCTATTTTATTCAGTGCTAATAGGAAATTCTCCCATCTACTTATAAAGCATAATTTCACCTAGCAGTTGTGTGTGCAATCTATATTTTTTTTTTTATCTATCATAGCATCAAGTTCATGTTGTGGGTGTCTGTAACCCTCTTTTTTTCATACAGTGTGAGAATTCACAAAACGCCTTTTGTGGAAAGTGAGAGTTGGTTTTGCAGCAGAGAGGATGTTAGTGGGAGGTACTCACGCTGGCCCCAGCGTCCTGTGCGTGGGTTCAGGTAGTTGGGGTAAAGCCCGTTGGGTCTGTCCATCTTAGCCAGCAGTTTCCGTATGTGCATCACCTAAACCAGAACACAAACGGAGTTCACAACAGGACACAAACACAAGGGCCGAACACAGTTACACAGCACTCATACACCCAAGCATACCTTCTGATAGTAGGCAGGGTTTCCAGTCAGATACGTCAGGTGCACAAACTCCATGTGCAGCGTCCCGAACTCAGCCAGAATACTGCTTCCAGCTGAAGCCCAGCCCCAGTTACGCCCCACTCCACTGAAACAGACATAAGGAAACACCCACGACATTTGCGTATAGTATGTTCCTTACTAGCCTAAAGCAAACATCCACCTTTATACATTTGCAGCGTGTAGACAATGAGGAATTACAGCAAGCTCATTTAAGTCAAACTGCTTCATTCCCGCTCCAAACAGATTCACTACCGTCCATCATTCCCATCATTCCTTTGTCAAGTCCAATATTCTATGCTCTATTTGTACTTCTCATTTCCATGCAGAATGTATCCACAGCATTCACTTAGTGTGTGTGTGTGTGTGTAGACCGTGAGAGGCTGCTCTACATGCATGGGGATTAAAAAAACTCCCAAAATGCGGTGGTCTCGTCTGTTCCTGAGCAATTTCATCTAAACACCTAATTAATTCACAAAAGCCGTGTCGGGCTGGATTTGACCCTCCTCCCTCCTCAAACACAAAAACCCTTAATGTACATTCACAATGCACTATGCAGATTAATTGTGCCATTTTCATTTCATTCTAATGAAATTATGTGGAAAGTCGAGTTAAACAGGAAGAAAGCCACAGGGACTTTCATAGATGCACAAAGTCTAACAGCTTTCCATTATGTGGCAGCCCCCATCAGGACAATGAGTGGAGGACAGGCAGCATGGGAAAAAGAGGCAAAGAGAGAGAAAAAAAAATTGAAAGGACAAAGACATGAAAGAGAAGGTGTGTATGGAACAGACCTCTTCAAATTGACCATGGCCCAAGGGATGCCTGTTGGGGTGTTGAAGGCAGGAAGCAGCTTTTCTGCCAGCTGGACAGCCTTCACCTTAAAAACCTAAAAGAGACAGAGACATACAGAGGAGAGAAATAAATTATGAACAACAAGGGAGACAAGGCAAAGCACACAGGTGGACAAAAAGAATCAAGTCAGCTCAAGGGAATAAAAAAAAAAAAAAAAACTGTGGGTGAATCACACAAAAATATGCCAGAGGCTTTTTTTATTTTGATTCAGTGTGAAAAAAACAACAAAAACAATTATAATTACACAATTACATAATGGAAGTGTAGCCTATTCAGGACCATTAAGATTTATTTATTTTTCTTCAAAAATCTAAAATCTAAATATAAAAATTTTCTGCATAATTAAAGTTTAATTATATTCAATAGACAAATACTACAATGACACTTACATACCATAAATTTGAACAAATCTAAATAATTTAATAATATACATGTAATTTACAATAATAATAATAATAATGTGTATTACTGTTCATAAATTACTAATCATAAAAGACGTTTTTAGATAACATAAAATAAAAAAAATTTAAGGTTTCCACAAAATATTATGAAGCAGAAATGTTTTCAGCATTGGTAAGAAATGTTTCTTGTGCACCAAATCCACATATTAGAATGATTTCTGAAGGATCGCTGAAGACTGGCGAAAACGATTTCAAATTGTAATGATATTTCACAATATTACATTTTTACTGTATTTCTAATCACACAAATGCAGCCCTGGTGAGAATAAGAGACTTCGTTCAAAAACAAATATCTTACCAACCCCAAACTTTTGAACAGTAGTGTATATTTACTTACTTTACAATAGTGATACTTTTTCAACGGGGTGATTCAATAAGAATTTGAATCACCCCAATGAGAATTTGTTGGGGAACCGTGAAGATTTTCAATGATATATTTCAAACTGACACAATGTAATAAAATAAATAAATAAATAAAAACCCTATGTTTCTAAAACATGCATAATTTTCTTTACTCAAATCAATATTCTTTTTTCATTTTGAGGTGAAATATGATCCAGACTTGGTCTTCTTGATGGGTTTAGTGAGATTTCACCCCTGCAGCCTGACTAACGCTACAGACTCTGACTGAAGGGATAAAATCTGTCCACAAACTCAGCAGAGAGGAACTGACACACACACACACACACACACACACAGAGTGAGAGAGAGAGAGAACACACATCTGAGACAGAATAAATACCCAATGAACAACACACCTGAATGTGTTTACTCACTAACTGTCCGAATAGAGATGATGCACTGGGGTTTGTTTGGCCTCATCATAAAGTTCAGATTTTGAGCCGAGACAACCTTTTCCAACACCTGCAGTTTAACAACAACTACTGCTGCAGATGGCCACATTCAAAGCAAAGAACCAAACCCCCCAGATTGCTTTAGGTGGTTTGTGTCTGCAATAATAATATAAGCTACTTTGGATAAAAGTATCTCTTGAATACTCAAGTCCATTTAGACACTTTATGAACATATCAGCATAGACACAGAAAGACCGACTTCACCTTTCCAACAGTGCAGATTATTAGAGGAGTCAATGTCAAATGTGCACCAATCAATTTTTTATACAGCAGTACTGTGTTATCATAATTTCGGCGAGACTGTCTGACTACAACTCTGCCATCCCACAAAGTGCTTTTGAGCAAAAATGCCTTGAAAATATCTTTCGCTGATGACTCACAGCCAGACTCCTCTAAACAGGGTAAGATCTGTTGCTCATGTCAGAGCGGGAGCGGTGCGGTTGATCGTGTTTTTAGGACGGAAGATTAAATGAAGCCGTAGCAGGGAAAAGGCCTCTGGTTCTTAGACAAAAAAAAAAAGAAAATTTTCACCTGAGATTAGAAGCCAATTTACAATTTACAGTAAAAAGAAAACATGCTAAATAAAACCATTTTGGGGAACAAAGGAAAAAAAGGCAGATGGGTCATTCCGTGCCAACTCAACCAAAGGATATTAAAATATCTTGAATACTTTTAGTTACAGGCATGACAACTTTAGAAAAACAATATTTATGGCACTCAGACAGGTATGTTCTATGCCAGAGGTGGCCAAATGTTTTCCTACGAAAGGCCAAAAATCAAACTTGACTGAGGGCCATGGGCCGAAAATAAACACTGCATTATACCAATCTGTATTCAATTAAAATTAAAGTTTTCATGGTTCCCATCATTTATGAGTTCATAATATTTAAAAAATGAATTAATAAAATGAAAACATTACTCTGTAATCTTCTTAACTAATGCAGTTTTATTTTCAAAGTTTGATAGTTCAATTAAACTTATGGTACAATGAAAACATAGAAACACTCTCATTTATAGTACAATAGAGTTCAATACCCAATACAGCTATTCAAGATAAAAGCAACACAGCCATATGCTTGCAAAATCAGTGACCTCTAATGAGAGACATGAAGCCGGTCCTTATTTTTCAAATGTTTTCCAAATTGGGCTGTAGCTGACTTACTGACAAGGTCAGGATATTATGTAGGTGAGAGTCAGTTAATTTGCTTCTCATTTTACACTTGTTCAGGTTTGTCAGACTGAAAGTCTTCTCACAGTGGTAGGTACTGGCAAACAGAGACAATATCACTTGTGCTTGTTTGCACAGGAATTTCATCAGGAAATGTCGTTAAATTTTGATGGCAGTAGGTGGCGGCAAGTAACTATCTTTATGAGTAGTCATCATTAAACCAGTCTGTGTCGTTGAAATTAATTTAACTTTGAGTGGCACTTTATAAGGCTCAATAGACGATCAAAGTGTCACCTGGGTAACGCTGAAGCTGATTTCACTGAATAGAGATTGGGAAATCCCCTTAAATGTTGAAAGGATACTACGGCAAAGATAGATTTCATCACAAACTGTCACGAATATATGACTTGACCTGAAGGACAGACGCAGGTTCGCACACGCTCAGGTCGCCTGTCTCAGTCTGCTCTGTCTGTGTGTGTGTGTGTGTGTGTGTGTGTGGAGGAGCTGCCTGAGCCCTGCCTCAGACACAGATAGAGAGCAGACCAGATGTCAGAGGCAGTGGGATAGCTAATATATTTTTGAAATTCTTTTTTTAATGTAAACAAACATGCATGTAAACACAATGGGCAATATTGCATCACCAAAACTTATCGCGGTCATGTCCATATTTCATAATTCAATATAGTAATTATCACGACAGGCCTAGCATCAACGGCATTTTGTCCCGTCTTCTCGTATATGGCATGGTGGGCCAAATTAAAGGTCACCACGGGCCATCTTTGGGGCCTAGGGCAGGGCAATTTTTCAGATTTTATCGATTAATTCGAATGTAATGTTTTGCCACGATTAGATTTTTTAGAAATCGAGGAATCGCGATTTTGAATAGAAATATTACCAAACGTCAGAATTAGACACTTTGACAATATGCCAATGATAACAGTAAAGAGAAAAGAACGATCCAACCGCATGTCGGCGCACATGATTAACCGCTCACGTGTGACGCGCTCATATCGTGAGGCACATTTCACACAGAATGCGCTTTTGTGTTGACAAAGATGCGACGCGGGCAGTGGAATAGGTAAAACATGCAAGAAGATGGGAGTGAACTTTTTTTAACTTGAGCGCCGTGTTTTTATAATGCCGTTTCATGCACGAGTTGCTTCAAGAGACGAGAGCGCAACAGTCAAAAGCGTCCATGTTTACATAGAAAAAACAATGGAAAAGCAGCACAATCGAATAAAAACCTGTAAAGAACTACTACTGTATGTCCCTATTTCATGTTTGTATCATTGGTGACAGGCTGAAAGCTGCTGTTCATTGTTTTCACAGAACATTTATTGTTAATAGTCTACTGGTGTTATACCTTCAGAAGTCAGAAAGAGCTTTATTACCAAGTATGTTTACACAGACAAGGAATTTGACTTAGTGACAGGAGCTTCCAGTGCAGAAGAAAGTATGTCGACATAGTGCAAACTAGTTCAGCAGACATGGGAATTACACAGTAGAGATGGAGTATAACACTTATATAAGAAAAATGTTTTTTTTTATAATGCACTATATACAGAAGTAGAAATATAGAGAAATGTAACTTTAAATGAATGTACAGATATATTTACAAGTGTGCAGTTTACAAATGTAAAATTTTTGGATTCTATGTAGGCTATAAAGTCAGTCATTTTGAATTTGAATTACATTGTTGAGATTTTTTTGAAGCATTTTCATTGTAGCCTATTTCTAAACGTATAACATGTATAAGACAAGTTTGTACAGGATGTAGTTGTAGTTCATGCATCTTTTCTGCAAAGATATTTAACAAGTGATTTGTTTAACATTTACATCATGTTAACAACATGTGTGGTGCACTTGGAATAGACTTTTCTTTAACTAGAGGGTTAATAAAGAAAAAGTTATTTGAATCATGTTGTAGTTAAATTTTTAAAGTTAACTAGTTCAAAATCGCAAAAAAAAAATCGAGAATCGGTCAAACATTCTGAATAAATTGAAATTTTATTTTTATTTTTATATGCGGGCCCTAGTTTGGGCATCTCTGTTCAATGCAATTTTAGTTGATCGAAAAAAATTTGATACATTTCTAGTTTTAAAATTATTTATTCTTTAGATATTCCTCTTTAAAAGAAAAAATTATAAGCTGAATGCAAAGGGACCCACATTTGGTTTTTGACCACATGTGAACAATTTACTAATTTAACAAATGTGAACATACATTTTAAATGTAATGCATTCCCGTGATGGCAAGTATCTTTCAGCAGTATCTATCACATGATCCTTTAGAAATCATTCTTATTCAGCAACATTTCTTATTTTCATCAATGTTAAAAACAGCTGTGCTGCTTAATATTTTTGAGGAAATCATGCTACATTTTCTCAGGATTCTTGAATGAATAGGAAGTTCAAAAGAATATCATTTATTTGAAATAGAAATCTTTTGTGATATACATTTCTTTACTGTTTAATCAATTTAATGTTTTCTTGCTGAACAAAAGTACTCATTTATTTTAATAAAAAACAATGTATATACATACAGTTAACTAAGATGTAGTATATGTCGAGAAAGAGAAAAACAAGTAGGGGTTAGATAAGAAAACAATGTTGTAAGTTGGATTTAACCTTGGGTTGTCTACGCAAAAATACCACTGCACATTAGGGGTGTGCACGAATAGTCAAACATTCGAATATTCGGTCTGAAATTATTATTCGAATAATAAAAATTCTGATCAAATGAATTAGTGAAACTGATTTATCATAATATCACCACCACAATGAGAAATCACATGAAATCCAAACACAGTCAACTGAGGAAAAACTGCAGGTAAGCGCAGCTGTACTCCGATTGAACCGAGAAGAGAGCGCATCTGATAGCCAAATGATCTTGAGACATATATAAAAGTTCCTCGAGGGAGAGTGGTTTAACACAAAGCGCTAAGAAACTGTTAGCACACGTTATCTTTGTCAGCGCGTTCTTATTGTTATTTGACTGAGGAACAAACTTTCACCCGAGCATGTGGATATTATTGTTTCTCTCAGAAATAATACGTGAAACAATGTAAACACAATAAATACAGGCCGACTCGAGTATATGTAGCCTACGTTCTCTACTGTTATTGGCACAGTCTGCTTGATTTTTCCATTTGCTCTGCTTGATCTCGAATGCTTTTTTTAATGTATTTTTTTGTTTACACGTTTTCAACCAAAATAAAACTTTGTGATATAACGTAACGTTGTTGTAGAACATTGTTGTGTAACGGCTAATCATAAGCTTGCTCAGAAATCGTGACAAAACTTGATAATTAAAAATAACGTCTTTCTCATTAAACCTCATTTAAATAAACGAATATTCGATTTTTATGAGCCCAAATATTCGATTGCAAAATTTTTGGAAAATGCCCATCCCTACAGCACATGCTTGTTTTTTTAATAGTTATCTGGTTCTAGCAGACTACTGGGGTGCAAATAGCCATGCTGTGTCCAGTACTATTTGCACCAGGTGCAAATTGTCATAGAGGACAGAAAAATAGTAGGAAAACAAGAAAAGGGTGACAGAGTACAGAAATGGTGCGAAAACAGAAAAGTGAGACACGGGCAGAGAGAAAGACAGAAGCCTAATTTAGACTGAATGAGTGCTTCTCTCACGATTACTAGTTGGAGCGGTGTGTGTTTGTATAGAGGGTTCCACAGGGGTTCAGGCTTAAAGCTGGATTTCTGCCCTCTCTCTTGCTCTGGGTCTCAGTATGTTTGTGCATCTGCAGCCTTTTATGACAAACCTTCTGCCTGGTTTTATTTTATTCGTCGTCATGGCAGCACAATTGGGAGCTGCCAATCAAGGCAGAAACCAAGGCACAAACGCAGCCAATCCAACGCAAGTGCAGTCAATCAGATCACAGCATCAGAGACGTTGTCTAATGAAGAAATTAGGCTGTCGTCTGTGAGAACGTTTAGAAAAATGCTTCTCATCTCCTCAAAGCAAATAGGGACAGTCAGTGCATTTCTACATTTACATTTCAAACACACTTTCTGCCTTTTTTTTTTTTAAAGTGATTGCTCCAGGTTTATAAATAAACTGCATGGATTCAGAAGAGACAATGTAAGAGCTACACAGCTTAGAGTCGACATGGAAAAACACTCAGAATGCACAAGTTGTCAAAAAAAGATTCAAACTTAATTTAAGAAGCTTCTCTTTTCTTGATTGAACTACGTATGATGTAGTTTTCAGGAGATTACTCAGATCCATTAATCATGAATTCAGTGCTTTTTTTCACCATTTAAGCACTATTAAGCATTATTTATGCCTACTAGTAATTAAAAATAATCTCTTAGCATTATAATATATTTTTAAATTGTGTATTTTTGTAAATTAAAATTGCATAGAAAGTATAACATGATGGTATTTTACTCAATTTATTGAATGTTTTTAATAAAATCATTGCATCTGGACAGAATAATTTATTACAATACTACATCACTGAAAAATAATTAAGCACACTTCCCTCAAATTCTCATTACTGTAATACATTAGAATACGAATTTCTCCATATAATGGACTTCAATTGGGATGGCTGCAATATAACAAAGAGTGAAAAATTTAAGGGGGTCTGAATACTTTCCGTACCCACTGTATATATATATAAAGGTCACACGCGGTTAGCTCTTCGTCTGTGTACTCCAGTTCAAAAAGGTAGGGTAGTGTGAAAAACTCATTTTCTCCTCCAACTTCAAAATTGTCCGACATCGTTGTTTTACCTTTTTTTGTAAAGGCCGTTTGACTTTCTTTGCATGTTTGCTTTGTAAACACTGGGTCGGTTCTTCCGTCACACGTGACCTTTCCAACGTGACTACGTAATGCGTGAAGTTGTGGACACAGAACTAGTGCAAGACGAGCATTTGTGATTATAAAGTATAAACATTTGTATTTTATTTTATTTAAGAAAATGACCGATCGTTTCGCTAGATAAGACCCTTATTCCTCGGCTGGGATCGTCCAGAGCCCTTTGAAGCTGCATTAAAACTGCAATTTGGACCTCCAACCCGTTGGCCACCATTTAAGTCCATTATATGGAGAAAAATCCTGGAATGTTTGCCCCAAAAACCTTAATTTCTTTTCGACTGAAAAAAGAAAGACATGAACATCTTGGATGACAAGGGGGTGAGTAAATTATCAGGAAATTTTAATTCTGGAGTGAACTAATCCTTTAAATTAACTATGGCTAAAAATCAGATCCAGCCATATTTGACCCAAAATCGGATCCCGACAACTTCCGTAGCCCAAATAAAGCACGTTGATGGGCTGCACTTACTCTCGCTCTGTTTGATGTGTGCGCGCGCTCTTCCTGGAAAAGTGCCTATACAAGGAATTCCACTCTTCGTGACGTCATGCAGAAAAACTTTCCGAAACTTATACGAAGCCTGAAGGAGTGTATTTGGCACAGAAATACTCAGAAATACCCAAACTTTTGATTTTGGGATGAAGTAACAGACATTTTTTTTTTTTTTTTTCGTGAGACTGACCAATTATTTCGTCTCAGTTCTCAGCTAGCCCAGCATACGGCGTGTCTCATTTTACATTGATGAGTGTGGCAAACCAAACCACAGCTGGGATGTCAAAATAAACGCTAACACTGGTGGTCTACATGTACAAAGTCAACATATCCTTATATAACCACTTGTTAGTTGCTCAATGATGTTAACTTAACAGCTCATTAAACTGCAAAAGCTATTTTTTAAAGATCTTTCTGGCAATTTCCAGAGTGTTTTGGACACACTCTCAGCTACAGACCAAGGGCTGGAAAACCAGATATGTTTATAAGGAAATATCAGTCTACAAAGGCCAGTTATTTGTATTTCAAGAGGAGATTTGTTAGTGATGGCATGACCAAAGTCTACAGCACATCAAACACGCAGATGAGTAGCTGACAAACATTTTCTCATCCATCAAATCCCTTCTTAAATCTCTGTCCTTATCTTGCCTCCACTGGGCCCGGGGCTGCGGTTCTCTTCTGCCTTTGATGAGATCTGTGTTTGACAACAGAAATGTGTGCTGCTCCCTAATGTGACACCGCATATTCTCTACCACTGTGAAAGATATACAACCACAGGACAGCGCATCAATAGAGAGAGTGATGGGGAGGGTGAGAGAGAGAAAGCTAGCTGCTGCATAATGCCTGGAGTAAACACCATTTCCTCACACCATCTCTGCGTGTAATAAATGTGCAAATCAAGGCAAAGAACAAATATTTGCCTGTGTTGTTAACTTACAGCCTATGATCTTATATGGCTTGAAGGAATCTTAAGAAATAAAACCTCTGTCAGCACTGCGTTTGGAGAAATCTAATGATTCATACAGTAATTTGGCTGTCAAACACACAGTAATTGAACCATCTCACAAAGAACGCCAAAATGTCTGAGCATCTGCAGGAGCAAAAGGCAAAGAAATTATATTTGACAATAAACGGAGCAATTCCAAGAGGGTCCTCGCACCGCGGTGCTCGGGCCCTAATTAGATTTGATTGAATCTGGATTTGTCTTTCAAAGAAAAGAAGCAAAGCGCTGTCTAAATCTACTGTAAAATTACTATTAGACATGAGATCTACATGTCAGTCATCTAAAATTGCTAGCTTGCTGGTGAGGTACCTGGAAAATGCTATGAGGGTCTTAACCTCAGAAGGAAAATGAAATCTATTAAAAAAAAACATTCCAGGAAGTATTTAGAAAGAGTTATTCAAAACAGTTATTGAGCCAGTCACTTTTTATGACCATAAAGGGAACAAGTGCTTCAAATATCGAATGGTAAACTATACAATGTAATAAAAAATAAAATAATACCAAAAAAATTCAAATAATAAATAAGACAAATTATTTACCTAATAATAATAATAATAAATTATTATTAAATAAAAGTTCCATATGTGACTATGTGAAGGCCCTTTATTTGCGGGCATAAAATATGAGTGCATAAGAAAAAATAAAACAAAACATTGCAAAGAAAAAAGATAGAAAAAACAATTCTCCGAAAAGAACACACTAGGGGTCGAACGGATCACAGTTGATCCGTGATCCGTACGGACCAGGCCCCACAGTTCACGCATGTGATCCGGGGATTAATTGCAAAATTTAACCATAATAGAGTGAAAGTTTATCATTTGTACTTGTTTATAAGATATATATAATATAATATAATATATATATATATATATATATATATATATTTATATATAACTACATTAAAAACTACTTTTGAATGGCTGTCAATGAAGAAGCAGACTTTGGCTTTTGGCTTCACATACAGCATAAAGCAAACTAGCCATCCAAACCCTGGCCCCTTGCTGCTTTAGATCTAAATTAATCTCTTCACTGCCATCAAGAAACAACACTGCCAAGAGATGCAGGGGTGAGAGGATCTAAAGAACAAGGGAGAAAGACTGAGAAAGAAAGATAGATGAAAGGAAAGTATAAAAGAGAAGACAAGAGGACCAAAAGACAGTGGAAGAGAGGACAGAGGAACAGCAGAGTAAACATCATCCATCACTGATAGGGGAGAGAGAGAGAGAGAGAGAGAGAGAGAGAGATTGAATGGAGGATGTGGTCTTGCACAGGAGAGATAACCTCCAGAGCTGATAAAAGTATGGAGTCTTCGGTCTTCTTCAGATCAGATGCTCTTCTCCAGAAAAACCAGCTGCACATCAGTCCAGTACACAGCTCTCTCTACTCTGGACCCTCTTTCATTCCCTCCACCCCCAGTGGATTTCTCCATCATGCCTGAAAAAATCTCTTATTAAAGTGACATGGCTTTTCAATCTATGACACTCTGCCTTCAGTCAGTGCCTCTACTCTTTGCTCCACGCTACCTCCACTGCATATTTGTTGAGATAGTGAATTGGTGGGTTTTTGTTAAATGTGAGCCAAAATCATCACAATTAAAAGAACCAAAGACTTAAACTACTTCAGTCTGTGTGCACTGAATTGATTTAATACACGAGTTTCACAATTTGAGTTGAATGACTGAAATAAGTGAACTTTTCCACGACATTCTAATTTATTGAGATGCACCTGTATATAGAGAAACTCTGCCTGCACCAAGGAGATGTAGAGTATAACACCTGGAGAAAGTTTTTCATTAGCATCCCTATACATCTCAATGGCAACCGCTTGGCTGTTACGTGATCCCCTGGGAGAAAGCAATTTCAGATCTGTCATCTTTGCTCATGGGCAGGCACTCAGTGCTTTCGAAAAGGCTTTTGAAAAGCCGTCAGATGCTTCGGTTCCCATAATGCTGAAGTTACTGTATCTACCAGGAGAGTATGCACATCTTTATGAAAAAGTGACTCAAACTACTGTAAGGAATTAAGTCTTCAAAGTAAAAGGTAGTTCTGGGTGATAACGAAAAGCAGATAATTGTTACAACCGATAACCAATAAATGGCCAATATTAAAATACTATACCTAATTAGTAAATTAAGAATAAAATACTACAAACTAATATTAATCATTTTAAATGCTTGAAGTAAATGTATGCATCACAACATTGTAACATACAGTATAAAACATGTATATTCATTTTGAGGTTGCCAAAGATTACATTCAACAGTGCTATTTTAAAATATTAGTGCTTTTAATGATTAATTGTTTCAATGAGTAGTTTCAATGATGGCAAAGATAGTATAAATGTAAAAAATTAAATAGGGCTGCAACTAACGATTATTTTGGTAATCGATAGTTGGCCGATAATTTTTTCGATTAATCCGATAAAAAAGCCCAATTTTCTTTTTTGTTTGTTTTATTGACAAAACACACTATTCCACATTCTGCCCAATGTCCTTCAAACGAACGTGCCAACTGAATGCTATGAAAACATACAGTGCTTAATTTATTAGACCACCTGTCATAATAAAGAGAAAACACAAATATTTTAGGAATCTGTCAAAAAAATTGTTTAAATCTAAAAATGTTAATGTCATAAAATAACAAACTGAAACAAATAAATAGTATTTATTCACATAATAACAAAAATGGCCTCCTATGCCTTTCATAACAGCTTGCATTCTTGCTGCCATTGTTTAGGTACTTTTTGACTGTAATTGGGCATCTGGAAAAAACACTATAAAGTGCTTGACTATTTTTTCTGCCTTTCTTTCATAGACAACAGCAATAATCATATTACAGCATTAGAAATAGCCTAATGTTACTAAAGAGCTTACACAAATTGGAGGACTAACCTATACAGAAAGCTAAAAATGATTGGTAATCACCAATACTGTTAGTTTAGAGCAGCAGTGGCACAAACCTAAACTAGTTTGTTAAAAACCTTACATAAATGTTGTTTTAATAAATTTAGTACTGTATAGTGAATATAGTTTAAATCTCTATATTAAAAATTAAAATAATAATAAAGATAATAAAGACGAATAAAATCACAAACTCCGTGTTGACCAACAGGTGAGAGTAATGTTCTGCAGGAACACACGTTCACTTTGATCACAGTCACGTCTTCCTGTCATTTCTTTATCCTATAAAAGACGGTTATGAAGCGTCTGATATTTATATTCAGACAATTACACGCTGTTATCGGTTCCTACTCTCATAAAATGCGTGCACTACATGTTGACTTTTAAACCTAAATTTAACGTTCAACAACAGATATTTCAGCACAGTTAATGTTTTGCGCTGAATATTAATTGTCTCCCTCTGTCCGCATGCGCGCTTATTCAGATTTAAACTTAACGCAGATTGTCAGGGCCGGCCTTTATGCAAAAATGGAAATGCTTTCGTGAATTTGTGACATTTACAGTTAAGGATATGACCGTAAACTGAAAGTTTTTGCGCTGAGGACGCACACGCATCTGTCAAACTGCCTGACAGGGCAAGCCATTAGCCTACGCTAATGCATTAAGTTAGTTTAAATCTTAAAATAAACAATTCTCATGTTTTAGGCAGCTTGGTTCACATACTTCTCCCGCAGCATCTCATTCTGTTTCCTCCACTATTTTTAGATGCATTTTGTAATTCAGTGCTGTAATTTGACGCGACCAGCTGAAGTTGGACGTGCACTGTGGGCAGACCCGACTAATCAATAATGAGAATCGTTGTCGATTATTTTCATTATCGATAATAATCGATTTTATCGATTAGTTGTTGCAGCCCTAAAATTAAATATACAATATTGACCAATACAGAGATAAAAATCTGTAATATTCCCTAAAATAGGTACTCAAAAACTACAGTAAAGAACAAAAGGTGAAAAAATTATAATAATAAAAAAAAAACACTCCTATTTTATCTGCTCAGCAGTGTTTAAGCTATACCAACATTACAGTGTCTCTCGTAACATCAATGCTTGCTTTGATTCTGATCTCTGTAAATGTTGTTGCTCAAATTTGGGCACATTTTTGGATATAGCCGTCCACAGCATACTAGAGGCCTTATGGCGACTAGATGTAATTACAAGATATAAATGCACAGTTAATCCAGATGTTATTTAATGATTCTTGAAACAATTTATTTAATCTGATCACTTCTCTCCATGTTTGCCAGTGGCAATACAAGTACTAGTAAATTGGACACTCTGCCTCCAACATTCAGCCAATGCTGTACTGCATGTCTATGACAGCACACATGCAGGACAAACACAGTGTAACTGTACTGGGGACTGAGGCCTGACACCCAGGCGTGTCAAAACACTGTACTGAAGGAACAAAAGGTCACTTGGGACAGAGAGGCAGGCATGACTTTGTATGCAAGTGTGGCGAGTTCCACGTCCAGTATCTAAACTCATCTCATGAAGTGTGTGGAGCGGCAATGAGGCCGTGCTGCATGGCTGCAGCTTAATTCCTTTGCATTTTCACCTTCAGACTAAGAGGAGAACACAGTGATATGCAGTGGTAGAGATACGCTGCCCAGTGATGAGGGAAAAGAGAGAGAGACTATTTGTGCCCTTCTCCATTAATGTCCATGGACAGATAAGACAGAAAGGAAGCGTTAATTAACATGGGCTTGAGAGAGGGACATTTATTTCCCCTGAAAAAGCTGTTCTTAGTTCTCTGAGCCAACATCACTGCCCTAAGATAAATTCTCTCTGTCCAGATCTTCATCTATGTGGCTGCCTGCACAAACTTCCCTCATCTGAAATAGCTATGAAACTGAACAGCACAGAAGAAACACACAAACTTCTAAAAATCAATAAGCAATGATAACGTACCTCCTGTCCGGAGAGGTAGTATGCAGCCAGAAGCCCTCCAATGAAGCGGATGTTGACCTCAAAGACAGATACTTCTGCATTCTGTAGAAACAGAGGGAAAATGAGAAAGAGTAAGAGCAGAACAGTGATTGCCTACTTTTTCAGGGTCCTTGGTTCCCTAAGTATTTGTCTTGTTTTTAGGAATTGTAAAATAAATCTTCAATAAAGAGTCTAAACCAAACCAACACAAGAAACTTTAAATTCAGGGAAATAATACTAATAATAAATGTTTTAATATTAATGTTTAAGACAAATGTTAAAAACTACTCCAGTCTTTAGTGTCACATGGTCCTTCAGAAGTCATCCTAATATGCTGATTTGGTGCTCAAGAAACATTTATTCTTTTTAGCAGTGTAGATTGAACTGCTTAACTGATTTATTGCTTAATATTTTTGAAGAAACTGTGACATTTTTTCAGGAATCTTTGGTGAATAGAATCAAAATAGAATGGATGCATTCTTGCTGAATAAAAGTATACCTTTGATTAAAAAAACAAATATATTTATATATAAAATACAATATATTTGAAGTTTATTGCAAAATAATATAATAAATATAATCAGTTTGTAAGGAGAACAGTGCTGTTAAAAATTTTGGAGAAAATGAAAGTAATTTTTTTATTTTCAGAACATAACTGTTGCGCTATTTATAATTCAAACAACCATTTAAGCAGCTTTATTAATGTGCATGAAATATCTACATTATAGCCATGCAGAGCTCCCAAATGAACTTCAAATCTACATCAAAGCTGATACAATAATCTCTCAGTGAGACTGAAATGAATGCTGGAGCAGTGTGTGTTTGTATCATCAACATCCATCTTGTCAGCTTCTACCTTTATTTAGAGAAAATTACCATAAAGCAGTTTTCCACTTGCACAAAGATCACACCGCAAACAGCAGCTAATCACACACACCCCTTTAAGTCTCGTATAGCAAAGGAACTAATTCAACCAATGCAGAAAAACAAATCTAAACACAGTGAAGTTCAATGGTATGGTTGTACAAGCTCCCGGAATCCTGTTTAGCCCCGTCACAATCCCATAATCCACAGCACCTAAAAACAGCACCTGTTTTTGTATGCTGTTTATGAAATATAAGGAGGTTTTCCAGTTCTGAACATAACGCTGCTAAAGCATCTTATATTGACTGTTTTACACTAATTTGATAAGACAAGAACATGCTTTAACCAACCCCTTCCACTTAGCATTCATTCAGCATGTCTATTAATTTTGACAAAAGTGAACATGCACCAGATTAATTCAGATATGACCGTTCCCTGACCAAGGTCCATTAATTCAGTTTTTGGTTTAACAGCTGCGATTAATGCTGATGGCAGGCAGCCTCATCCATCATCACAACAGAAACACAGAGAGAGAGAGAGAGAGAGAGAGAGAGAGAGAGAGAGAGAGAGA
>NW_015650696.1:87131-113892 GCF_001515625.1 Sinocyclocheilus rhinocerous | reverse complement strand
AGAGAGAGAGAGAGAGAGAGAGAGAGAGAGAGAGAGAGAGAGAGATTGAGGGAGTGCATTTCTTACTTCTGTGGAACACAAAAGATAATATTTTTAAAATGTCTAAGCAATTTTTTTTTTTTGAAAGTCATCAGGGGTCCAATCAGATGGTTTGGACCCCACTAATTTTCATTGTATAGACAAAAACAGATGAAAAAGTCATGTTTGTGAGTTATTTTTTCCCCTACTTTTTTGGCTGAACTATTTATTCAATTATAAAATGATGGGCAGCACTATAATAGAATTCATTTAAACATTTAATAAATTCACAAATAATACATTACGCAGCACGAAATAATAATTAACTTTTATAGTATTTATTAATCTTGGTTACCATGAATTTCTGCATTCAGTACAATTAAAAAGTGGGTCAAGATTTTTTTTAAATGTTTTTGAAAGACGTCTCACCAAGGCTGTATTTATTTAATCATAAATGCAGTAAAAACAGTAATGTGAAAAAATATAATTTAAAATGGTGGTTTTCTATATATATAATATTATTACAATTTTAAATAACATTTATATGTGAATATATGTTAAAATATAATCTATTTCTGTGATGCAAAGCTGAATTCTCAGCATCATTACTCCAGTCTTCAGTGTTACATGATCCTACAGAAATCATTCTAATATGCTAATTTGCAGTTAAAGAAACATTTTTTACTATTAACTGTTAAAAACAGTTGTGCTACTTCATATATTTTCGTGGAAACACAGCGTTTTGCACACGCTTCCCTTCCTCGCTTATGCTTTGCGGTTTATTGCCCTCCGCCAAAAATCCTTCCAACACATCCATCCCACTGAGACATGCTGAGCCCTCTACGGCCAGACTCAACGGTCCAAGCGTGAGTCATCCTTCAGAGTGCACATGCTTTGTAAGATATATTTGTCCAAAAGTAACAGTGAGGAGGGGGAGAGAGAAGAAATTAGGTCACTGCTCGAAAAGCCAAAAAGATGAACTAAACACACAGAGGAGATTTCAGGCGCTGAGAGTCCACCAGATCTTCTCAAAGAAAGGTGGCAGAAGGGAGACGGGAGAAAAACCACGCAACACACAGATACCAGAGAGAAGCCAAAGCCAAGACGACCATACAGGTTCTCCATATCTGATGGAGGAGAGGCCGGAAAAACAACTGATAGGGAGAGAAACTGGAGAAATCCCATTAATGGGTCAGGACGTGAATGCAGACAGAGAAGGAGAGCAGGAGACACGGGGCCCCTGGGGCCACTCGCCGGCCCCCGCTTCATTCTCTGACGTCTCTTTTGTCTGCCATTTTTTCCTCAACATCATTGGCTAATTCTGGAGGCAGAGCTCCGGCGGTTCACATTGTTTCCATGGCGCCAGTCTTGTCTCCTGGATACGATGATGTGTCACATCAACTCCTTTGTCGCAACACGTTTTACACAGAGTGCCACCACAATCTGATCAAAACCTGAAAGATTCACACACACTGAGGACTGAAGTCTTTGAGGAATTATGGGGTGTCGAACGACTGTTAATACAGTTGTGTCAGCCAGCTGCCAAGTATAAGGCTTACCACTGTGAAATAACAGCGCCCTGAGATGTATCTGTGTCTATAAACAAAAACAGGAACACTTTGCCTCTAAACCTACAAAGACAAGTGTTGCTGGTAAGCTTGTGTGTGTGTGTTCATGTCCAAGTCATGGCTACTTACCACACTGAAATCCAAGTTTTGCTCGATCCATTCCTGGCCATCCTTAAACTCATCGTGGAGTCCCATTATGTAAAGGGTATCCAGGGCATCTACTATAGTGGCCCCCATCTGGGAATTACCTGTGGAGAGGATGTGAATATGAATATTTACTGAATACATATGCACTACAGTAATTAAAAAGAAAACAAATGTAAAGTTACATAATCAGGCCAGTCTGGTGCAAGCAATATAAATCTGCATTAGTGTAAAGCTTCTTATATATTTTCAATTCTGATAGTATTTCACAGTATTACTATTTTTACTGCATTTATGAACAAATACATGCAGCCTTGGTGAGCAGAAGAGACTTAAAAAAACATCTTAGAGACATGGTAGTGAACTGTTTATATTTCCAGAGGTCATTGAAGGAATAATTATAATGCTAAGTAAAACGAGTATGAGGTAAAAGGAGGTAAAAGACTGATATTTAAGCTACTGGTGATAATCTCAATGAATGGAAGTCAGTGAGCTGAATTCAAGAAATGAATCATTTGTGAACTGGACCAACTGATTAATTTGAAAAGATTTGATTCAAATTAACAATTCAGACATCACTGCTGAAAACTTTATATTTATCTTAAATTCATTTTGCATTTCTGATCAACATTTAAAATTTTTCCCAAAAATTAGTTTGAGACCAAACAACTTGGGGAGCCCCTGCAAAGCTATCACAAACCCCTGTTAAACAACCCTTTTTAAAGTTCAAGATCATATTTCAAGAATCCTCAAGAGTGGAAAACTGTTGAGAGATGCTGTGTGGCATTTCTCTCTCTCTCTCTCTCTCTCTCAATCTGTATAACGGCAGTGTTATCATCATCATTATTGTCAGGAACTCTAAATCACAAATACCCATCAGCCCTCAGCCTCTTAGCTCTTCTAATCTGTCCAGACTGCTGCTTCAGTTTGTCCAGAGGCACCCCAAATGGCCCAAGCCCTTCACAAACCACATAAACACTTTTGCTTTTCATCCCTCTTTTTATAAGACTTGAATCCCCTTCCCCTTACGTCATTTAAGACTATAATATCTTTACTGCCTTCCACTTTATCACCCCTTCCATTTCCTTTTCTGTGTTTTTTTCTATATCAGTAAAGTGAGCCCCTTCCTATTTGACTATGGCACCGTCACCAAGGATGGATCTCATCTATGACTTCACTTTGAATAAAATAATAATAAAATAAGGATGCAAAAAATTAGATGTAACCCAAGACCCACTGAACTGGCTGCACATTCATCCCTCACCGCCTCATTTCCATTCCCATAAATACACTGCCCATCTTGAGTAAAATCCACACTCTCTGGCTCTGTCCTGGACTGGAAATCAGGCCTCATCATTCTGAATGAGTCTTGATTGGCATTTACACAAGGCTGGCATTCTGGATGCCAGACTTTGCTGGTGTAAATCAAATTGGACTCAATAAAGTTACTCTGGGAATTCCAATGGCAATCAGTCCAAGCTCCTCTCTCTCTGCTTCCTACACGCTATCTCTTCATCCCACGTTCCCTCACTTTGTGTCATCCATGCCAGTTTCATTTGGCGACAGATTGCGAGCTGTTCTAATATGAATGCACACGTGGCAGCCAGATTCAGTTTTTCTTCAGATTCTCCACTGCCTCATCTTGAGAGAAAACCAGCAGATAGGTTTTCAGTGGTTGAGAGGTTTATTTAGTTAAACGCAGGCATGTGATTGTGACTGTGGGTACTTATGTATACATAAAAAGAGGAAGATCTTTACTTTGTTCCATCTCTAAGCCAAATGCATGAGTCAGAAGGCTTTCTCCCTCTATCTATCTTGTCTCAGGGGTTTATCAAGGGAATGGAGTAGGGGAGAGAGTCAAACCTTCTCTATATCTAATAGTTTAATAGTGCCCACCATTTCTGCTGCCACTGATTCTCCCTGGACCCTGACTGCAACATCTGCTGTGCTCATCAACAAACTGCCCTGGCTAAGTGTGTGTGAGTGAGGACAGTAAGAAAAGAGAGAGTAATGAAAGAGACATTAGACAACACGGATGAAATTGTGAAAGATTTTTATCTTGTATATATACACACTATCTTTCAAAAGTTTGCGTTTATTGTGCATATTGCATTTATGCACAAATTGCATTTATTTGCAGCCTTGGTGAGCGTAAGAAACTTTTAAAAATATAAAAATCTTTCTGTAATAAAAATTCTGTAATTAAAATAAAAAGCACTTTTAAATGGCTTCTATGCATTAAGCAATTACGTCACAACAGAACAAACGAGGGATCAGACCTCCAGAAAGACCTACAACTAAAATCCACAAATCAAACAGTTCCAATTTTAACCTAAGCATCTGTAAGGCACGTACTACGTGGGTTTGAACTAAACACCATAAAACCTAATTGCCTTGTGGCTCTATTCTGTATGCAGACTCTCTCTCAAGGAATGTTTTATGATGGCCAATTTGTTCTCCATAAAGTGCATTGAGACCAAGAGCATAAAGAAAAAAAAAAAACATTTCCAGTGCAATTTCCACAAATGAGTCACGAGGCCAAATGCAATGTTGAACTCTAGATAACAATCAAAAGTTTAGCTGGTGAACACAGCTGCAGGGATCAGATGCTGTTTAGATGCATCTGATATGAGTAACCACATAAATGTAAGGTTTCAGCGTTTTACAGGGTCAAGTCATCACGCTCCCGGTGAATCAGTGCATGATGAAACTATTACTGAAAAATGCTGCCTTCAAGAGTGTATACGGAGCTAGAAAGGTAACAAGGCACATCTGAATTCGGTGTTTACGTAACATCCTGTTAGTGGAATGAATAAAAATGCTGCCATCTGAAGGAGTGGTTTTTAATCATTTATAATGATTTCCCCCTCAATTTTTACCAAGAAATAGGCATCATAGTGATGAAATATTTGCTTGGTTGTTTCTAAAGCTCACTTGAATTTGTTCTAGACATGACATTATGATTTCTACAAAGCCTGTCGTCTTTCACAAGCGCTACCTAGCAGTTGCCTTCGGTGTCTGAGGTTCTTTACCACATTACGACACGCATGTTAGGTATTGCCAACTATTTCAGACGGACTTGCCTTTTCCCCAAGACACGTAACTTTGCTGATGCTCTTGAAATGAAAATCCAACATTAATTTCAAGCTCCAGTGCAGTTAACGCTCAGGATATTAGATGAACTTTTTAAGGTCACAAACTTATTTCTGCATTGCCTCCCCCTGAGAAATTTGAGCAGCACAAGGAGAAAGCATCTGAAGCAGAACATGAAACATACTGTATATTCTGTCCAGATAAAACGCTACACTGTCAGAAGTGATCGCCTTCAATCATCAGACTGGCCCACTTGAGCTCATGTCCACAGACATGAGCAGCGTGTTGTCTGGGGGCGTGTACATTTGCTGGAAGCTTTTGGCTGCGTTTTTTCCATTTACTTTTATTTCGTACAGTCTTAGCCATTACTTATCCGTACAGGCTCAGATTACAAAACCACTGGAGTGTGACTGGAAATGTCGGTTCAGCAAATGAAACTACAGGCTCTGCGGATCTTGGCTAGTGGAAAGAAGCAGCGGGATTCAGTAAATATTGAGAGAACGCAATACTGGAAATCTTGAGTGTGTGTACTGTGAATTTGATGTGGTTGAGGAATTCTTTTGAAGACTGGTTTATTGGAAATGAAAACAAATCATATATGAATTGTGGGGTTTCCTTGAGGATTCTTTCCTCTTGTATTAATCCCATTGTAATTTTTGGTTGTGATTTTAAAATTACATTGCTTAATACTACTGGCCTCAATTTGCCAAGATGGAGCTGTGAAATGTCACTAACAGATATTAAAGAAAAAGTTCACTGAAAATCATGTTTAGGTCCTCACCCCAATTAAGTGTGTTAGTGAAGGAATGCAGTGTCCTCAGTGTCACATGATCCTTTGAAAAACATTCTAATATGATGTGATTTGGTGCTCAAGAAACATTTCTTTTTAGTATTTTAATGGAAACCGTGATACATCTGCAGTGTTGGGTGTAACTAATTACTAAATAATTAGTTACTGTAATTTAATTACTTTTCCCTTGAAAAAGTAAAGTAAGGGATTACTCTTATTTTTTCTGTAATTTAATTACAGTTACTTCTTATGTAATTGAACTTAATACTGTGTATAGACTGTAGAACATTTATACACAATATAATAGTGGATTTAACATCAAAATGTAAAGTCTAACCTTAAAATGCATGCTTTTTATGTACCCTTCTCACTTTAAATACTTTGGTGAGTTCATAAGAATACTGGTAACACTTTAGTGTCCAATTCTCACTATTAACTTGTTGGTTATTAGCATGAATATTACTGGGATATTGGCTGTTTATTATTACTTAAAAAGCACATATTAATGTCTTATTCTGCAAGACCTTATTCTAAATCCTTAATCCTACCCAATTCTTGACCTTAACAACTACTTTACTAAGTATTAATAAGCAGTAATTAGGAGTATATTGAGGCAAAAGTCATAGTTAATAATTAGTTAATAGTGAGAATTGTACCCTAATCTAAAATGTGACCAGAATAATTTATGTAGTTACTTGAAAGAATTAAAAGAACCATTTCATGTCCTTCCTTGTATCAACTTGTTGAGGTTGATATAGGATTTAGAAAGTAATTCGTAATAAGTAATTAAATACTTTTTGGAGAGAGTAAATTGTACAGTAATCTAATTACACTGCTGAAGATGTAATTAGTAACTAGTAATTAATTACTTTTTTAGAGTAAATTACCCAACACTGTACATCTGTTAATATTTTTAATGAATAGAAAGTTCAAAAGAGCAGCATTTATGTGAAATAAACATTTTGTAACAATGTAAAAGTCTTTGCTGTCACTTTTGATCAATTTAATGAAACCTTGCTGAATAAAAGTAAAAAAAAAAAAAATTGTTGACCTCATAATTTAGAATGGTAGTTGACTAAAATTCTAAAAACCACTCAGCAGCAGAGTAAATAACAAAGAATAAAAAAATAATAAAACACAGAAATAATGACCATGACTCTCCATTATCTGGTATGTGAGTTTTTTTTATAAAGCAGGGTGCACTTTTTTCTGTCCTTGACTGTTGCCTGTTAGATTGTACACAAAACCCAAAGAGGCATCTTCGGTAAAAGCAAAGGCAGACAGAACATCAATGGTATTTTAGGTCAGACTCTAAGACATACATCATAACTAAGATTTTCATGACTGACAGTGTAGACTGTCCATTTTACGTTACCAATTGACAGCCAGTCTGCTGTCCTAATTTACACGTGAAACTGAAATACTGCTGCACAAACCCAAGAGAGTCTTTGCTATTGGAAGAGAGCTGAACTGGATGATGACATCACTGAATCATCAATGAACTGACTTTAACTTGAAAAATGACTGTTTGTTATTGTCCTCTTGCATTATTGACAAACTATTTTCCTGTTTGACACTGTAAAGCTGCTTTGACACAATCAGTATTGTATAAAGCACTATATAAATAAAGGAGACTTGACTTGCAGTAATGATAACGGTCTAAAGCCTGGAGTCAGATGTGGCTGGGCAAAAGTAGTCTGCTTGGTTCTTTACTAGACAGCTGTCAGAACAGCCACACTGCAGGACTGTGACCCACAATTAAGGACATAGTACTTTAAAGGTCAAAATAAGTCATTAAGGCATTTAATGATGACAATCTCAAACTAAGCGTTACAAGATCATTTTTCTATGACCAGATATTCCATGACTTTAGCTCCTAAATTTGCCTAGAATAAAAGCAAAAGTTAGCAAAATAAAATGCATTTATAATCATAAGGGCATTTTTTTAGGCTCCAAAAGATTTGTTACCTTTAAAAACTTATAGTCTATAGTATTGAATTTTTTTTTTTTTCAATCTGAACTTTAGAGTCCGTCTTCACTTTGAGAGAAAGTTTGAAGACCAGGTGCCGCCATGTGCACTTTTTTCCCACTTTAACACACACACATAAATGGAAAAACAACTAAATATCACCATGTACCCAATACAAGACATTTTACTGCATGTCTAAGGGCAATTCTTAGGCCCCAAAAGATGTTACCTTTAAAAACTTCTTGTACCAACTGAATAATTTATTTTTCTGCAATCTAAACAGAGTCCGCCTGCACTTTGAAAGAAAGTTTGAAGGCCAGGTGCTGCCATGTGCACTTTTCACACTATAACTAACACACACATACAATCACAGTCCATGTACAGGTGCTCAGGTCCAAATAACACATCGGCACTCAAGTCACGTACATTCAGCTCTCAAGGGCACACTAGTGTCTGTCTGTCTCTCATGATCTCTTAATGAATAACTGCACAGACATTTCAACAGCTTATTTCCATCAGCACGTCTCCTTTCTCACAAAATCTCTGCCTCCCTCCTGCACTCTTCTATCTTTGCTCTGTTTGTAATTAGGTGTTTGCTGTGTGCTGTGCTTGCTGTCAGTCACTGTAAGTGGCTGATGAATATTTACTGAGTCACAGCACTTTGATGAATGGCTGTAGCGGTGATGCCGAGGGAGAGGAGTGATCCCTGTTTCTCAGACACACGGACTCTTGCACCGTTCTAATGCTGCAGAGACTCATGGGGCACGGCACTCTCTGAGTAGTGCGGCAAGGACAGGGTGGATATCGGTGGAGGAACGTAACCGACTAAAAAAATCTGTGCTGCCACTAACTTAACATTTTACAGTAGAAACACATCAGCTCAGCAATTTTCAAATCAAAGCAGCTTTTTCAGTAAACTGCTACCATTTCAAGCAATTAATCACATGAGAAAATGTTGTCATTACAAAAAAATAATAATAATTTGAGTCACTGCACCCACGCCTGCACTGCATTTGACATGTTTTTTTAATATACAAAATATCATATAATAAATTCACAAATAATATATTAGTTAAATAGGGATATTTATCAGTACATTTTTGACTCATTTAATAGTAATAATAATTTATGCAACTAATTAATTATTGCTTATGTGCCAAACAAATACTGCTGACTGACAAATAGGATGTACAATAAAGTAAAAAATGGCAAAATAATGAAAAAAATCCAATTGCAAATAAAATTAAAAATAAAACAGTATACATACAGTAAAATAAAATGTATTTTTTTGTAGCTTGAAGCTTTACTATTTTTTTTCAAAAGTGTGTCTTGTCTGCATTAATTGCTGTCAAGCTACAAGCAGCTCAAAGCAGCTGAAGCAGCTTGCCCAACACTGGTTGTGTGTCATGATATGACTTTCATTGCACTTTTTCTTCCTGTTAAACTTCATCTTCCATTTCTTTTCTGACTCTTTAGTCTTTTGTTTCTAGGTCTTCTGTAACATGTCAAGGGCTTACGTGCATTCCTGGTGGACTGCACAGAACCAAATTTGTGTGATTTCCCACTTGCGCTTGGCATCTTCTCATCTATAAAAAGTTTAATCCCAGCAGAACCCAGGTAGAGTGGGAAAAGCAGCAGGAATTGAGCCGGAATCAGTCAGTCAGTTGGGAGCATTTTCTTTCTCTTACCAGCTGTAAACATGCTAACTCAAAGCAAGCCTCGTAGCACTAAACAGAGAACAATAAATAAACACAAGTCACCTCAGAATGCTGCTGTGGGCTTCCCTCTGCATGATATGGATGTGCAAAAGTACATATTTTCAAAAACAAGTCATTGGTAGGTTGCCTGAACATCGATTATTCGGTCTCAACAAAAGGTCCAGTCAAATTAGAACGTCCTGACAAGATGAACTAGTCAAAGCCATTAATCTAAGGTGTCCATCAAGACTCATTCATACTGCATGTTTGCCCTAAAAACTTCGGAGGACTATGAATCTCCTTCAAGTTGCAGACAGCGGTTTTCTTCAGAAAAATGCAGCTATGAAAGAGGACATCACACAAGATGTGTAGGCTATACACACGTATTCACATGATTTATGGCACTACGCCTCGCGTGTGACACATACAGCCCTACATTTTGCGCATACTAATTTATGCATGGTGAGTTCTGTTCTCAAAGAATCCATCACCTCAAACTCAGAGATGGCAGAGCTGGCACAACCTAACTTACTGAATGTGTCTGCTGTTTGCAGGGAGCGGTGTATTAGCTGTGGTCTAGACTTTGGTCAAGCAAGACTGCAATTTGCCTGTTTTGTACAGTTGTACTGACTTCTGTACTGAAGCTTTTTAATTTATTTAAAAACAGCACCAAGTAAACAAAACACATGCAAATAATTTTTGTGTGTATAATTGTGTATATAATATCTAATTGAGGAATTTATTCATATATACATTTTGTATAATATGTTTCGTTGATTAAATTTATGAATTTTATTATTTAATTGCATTTTTTAAAACAATATATATATTTTTTGTCTTTATTCTCTAGTTTGTATACTAGTGTAGAATAAGTTGTTCGGTAGTGGTTAGTACAAGTGCTCAGTGAAAGCGCAGGAGCGTCTGTAACTATAACAGCCCAACTGTTGGGTGTTTTAAGCACAACCGTCTTCACGATTATGACTGGGTACAGAAAGTGTGGCAAGACAATTGTATTCGTCTGAAAGAAGAAAGTAATATACACCTAGGATGGCTTGAGAGCAAGTAAATCATGGGGTAATTTTCATTTTTGGGTGAACTATCCCTTTAATAATATATATATATATTTATATCTAATCAATTAAATGCTGTTTGACTGTGAAGCTGGTCTGTGATTAAAATTACCTTTACAGTTTATTGTATCCCCCTTTAGGCATGTGTTCATGTTCGATCTTCGATAAAGGTCCTGAAGTTTTCCGGACAAGAAGAGCAAGTGATTTTCTTTTTTCTACTCAATATGCTGTATGTCACGCCATTAATATTAAATCCAGTAATAATGTAAATTGGGTTGCATTTACACTGCAAGGCCTAATTCACAGATCCAATATTTTGACATAAATCCAATCATTTGTGCTGTTTACATTCACTTAAGACTGATCGTGTTTGTCAGTACATCACCAAGAAGGGTGATATTTTTACCAATTTGTGCATTTCATATTAGAATACTGTATAAATACTGGTATGATTACATTTTTAAAACTTTAATACTGACTTACAACAATCTACAAACACTAGTTAAACCCGCACACTTAAAACTCCCCACAAAATGAACATAAAAATCTTTAAGTAGTCACACATTTCAGAGACTAAATGAGCCTAAGCTATAAAAAATTACATCTGCATTGTTCTCTGAAAAGAGGCCGTTTGAAAACAGACGGATGAATACATTACAGGCTTTAGCAGAAACGTGTCTAAGTGAGACATTTAGAGGAAAAACGCATGACTGTCTAGTACTGCGCACACATCAGCATTTAGCACGTGCTTGGGATGTATTCTGCCTCAGTGCACTGCAAAAAACTGGCATACTTAGCACGCAGATGACAAAAGCCTAAACCCCAGTGTTAAACTGCTTTGTCTCTGCATTGTAGGAGAGGGTAGCGGTGCTTGGCACCTGCCTGAGTCGAGCTGAGCCATGGTCGCCCCTCTGCAGTCGTTTACGAAGTCACCACGGAGAAGACAACATGCCCCAGGCCTCATCCCCACCACTCATTACATCATTAACAACACAGTGGGTCACAAACTGATGGATCTCTAAACCAAGCCCATACACACACACACACACGCCAAGAGCACTAAACTGACATGCTGAGAAGCTGTGTATACTTCCCCATGTTCTCCACAGTCAAACAGAAAATCACACGCATCATTAAGGAAATATTAACCACCTAGGGAGCGCAATTCATTGGGCAGCACCAAGATGCATATATAATTGGAGATTTCAGTGAGGCTGGTGGCTGATGGGAATTACGCAAATGAGGTCATAAATACAAAAACTGAATGGAGGAGTCAAAAGCACCAGCCGATTGAGGCAGTATTCTCTCACTGCAATCCCTTGTCTTGACACAACTCCCTTAGACAGCTGTTTTCCCTCCTCTCTCTTTCATTCCTCATCACCTCCACATAATGAATTCAATCTGTGGCTCCTACAAACACAAATTTAGCGCCCAACTGTATTGAGTTTACATAACATCTCTACAAAAAAATTAAGGGGAGATCTATTACTTTTTAATATTTTTACCTTGTGCATGTATATAAGATACCAGGTTCAAATTTCGGAAGGTCATTTCATCTACAATGTTTGCTGCTTGCGAATGGCATCTCAATCACAAACAAAGTCTTTTTGTGCTACAACCAGAAGAAAAAAATTCTGTGGAATCCTGGAAGAACTTGCAAATGCTTCACCCTGTAAAATGATACATTTTTGTGGCTAGAAAACTGATTCCTTGTCCAAAAAACATTATCATTAGGGCATCTAGTGGCAGGGCCGCCTGCTAGTGGCCAAAATCAAAAGTGTGAACAAGGATTAAACCCTGTCTCTTTCGACCAGTCAGGGAGAACCGCTGAGCTCTCATTTTATACCAGTACTCATCATGCATTGTGTCCTTTTATTCCTGGGAACAGATATGAGGGAGTTATGGACAATGGTCTGAGCAGCAGACTCATGCTGAGCATCCTCAGCTGATTAGCTGCAGGCTGGTTGGTATTGATTAACCAGAGTGCTGATTAAAGTCTCAGTAGTCTGGATGCTCTGCCTCTTATCAGACAGCATACGCATTCTGACCTCAGCTAGCCCTGCCATTGCTATGGCAACAACACTGGACGTCGGGATGACGAACACAATGGCCCATCTCCAAGCTGCAGGTCTGGAGGGCTGTGCCCAGGCTAAAACGGTCTAGATTCAGCCTTCTCGCTCTCTCTCTCTTCACACATCAGCACAGGATAGAACAACTTCCTGCTCAATGTGTGAAGGGTTCATACTGAGGTTAAGCTTAATCAGTTCATTCAGCCATGATGTGGCGGAAAGAAATGAAAACATAAAGCTTCACCACTAAGGAAAATAAAAATCTCCACCTCTTCATTGTCTGGTAAAAAACCTTTTAATGGCGGTATCTTAATGACTACAGTTACGGCTCACTGCCACACTTCTGACAATAGATGACCCGTCCCCATGTAAACTACCGTCGTTCAAAAGGTTGGCTTCTGTAAGTTTTTTTTTTTTTTCATAATGCATCAAGGATGCATTCAATTGATCAAAAGTGACAGTCACGATTTCCACAAAACAGCACAACTGTTTTAAACATTGATAATACGAAAAGTTCCTTGAGCACCAAATCAGCAAATTAGAATGATTTCTGAAGGATCATATGACACTGAAGACTGAAGTAATGACTGCTGAAATTCAGCTTTAACATCACAGGAATAAATTACATTTTTAAATAT
The DNA here is from genome assembly GCF_001515625.1 of Sinocyclocheilus rhinocerous. Taxonomy (NCBI): domain Eukaryota; kingdom Metazoa; phylum Chordata; class Actinopteri; order Cypriniformes; family Cyprinidae; genus Sinocyclocheilus; species Sinocyclocheilus rhinocerous. The sequence goes on along the minus strand of NW_015650696.1, from coordinate 100,836 downwards.
ATTTAAATAATTTCACAATATCACAGTTTTTACCATATTTTTGATCAAACAAATGCAACCTTGATGAGTATAAGAGACTTTCTTCTTACCAACTCCAAATTTTTTAATTGTACTGTAAATCAGCTCTATATTAGGACTTTGCATTTGTCCAATATATGGATTTATTTTTATAAACTATACAGGATAAGGCAACACATTTTAATTCGAATTTATACCATGGTCTGTCTGCAAAACTCGATTCTGATTAGCTGGCAGGTATGCATTAAAACCATTTAATGCACAGGTAGTTCCAAGTCAGTTTAATCACCATTCTATATTAATGTGCTGCTTTCAATGACGTACACATATCACCCGCACAGAGTGAGAGAGAGAGAGAGAGAGAGAGAAATTAAGTAAAATGCCTGCAGTATGCAGACGACCTGGTTCTGCTGTCTCCCACAGCGGAGGGTCTCCAGCAGAGCCTGTCCCTGCTGGAACAGTACTGTGAAGAATGGGCACTGACAGTAAACCTGGACAAAACCAGAGTCATGGTATTCCAGAAGAAGGTCAGGTCTCAGGAAAACAGATACCAGTTCAGTTACAGAGGAGAAGCACTAGCTACACTTACCAGAGCATTGAGATCTCGGCATCAGGGGGCTTTAGTCTTGCTGTAAACTTTACTTTACTTTATACTTCATTTGTCCCTTTAAGGGAAATTTGTTTTGGGAAATACAGGTGAAGCTGCATAACAAGATCCCCACATCACTAACATAACAATCACACAGTCGTGTCCTTTGAGCTAGAGTTTAACAGCCATGTAGCCAAAGGAACAAAATTATTTTAAATCAGTTGTATCTAGAGTATGAAAACGTCGACCAGATGGAAGTTGTTTGAATTCTGGATAAAGCACATGAGAAGGGTCCAGAGTCATTTTCCTTGCCTGTTTAAAAATAATTTTGTTAAATATAGACTGAAGATCGGGGTAAACCAACCACTTTCATTGCCGTACGCACCAAACGGTTCAGCTGAGATCTAAGAGTAACTATCAAATTACAGAACCAGGCTGCTATACCTGGAGACATTAAATCTTGGCCTCCACGTCGTGCATTATCCCTTACATACAGTAGTTTGATGTTGCAAGCGCATCTGAGAAATAGCGGAGAACACAGAATTAGCTGCTGTGAGGAAAACACATAAACCAAATTGTCCTAAACATGAAACATGCTTTATATTAAGAGCTTCAAATTAATTTTGTAAGATATTATTAACACGTTTAAGGCAGCTTGCCCAGTCAGATGCTCTAACAGATATTTGTACTGTTTAATGCGTTTGAGACATGTTTTCCTCAGTGCATAACTTACATTTCTCTCCATCTGTACATGTTAGAAAGTCATGCAAATATTTCCTTTTTCCTGTCAGGAGTGGACAAGTCTTAGCTTACGGACTTCAGTGAATGAGCGCTGCCACGTGCATGGGAACCAAACAGACAGAGCGCAATAAAATACAAGAGCAATAAATCTCACCATAATATACATTTTGCTAAAATACTTGTTATAGGACATTATATGTGCCATATGCAGCATTTTAAACCTACAAGTAAGTGCATTTTTATAATAGCAGCAACTGTAAAGGAATCACTGTGGGGTAAATCAAACATAGCCTGATAATATTACTATGCTCAGATGTGTAAAGTGTATTCCTCTTATCAGTTCAAATTTAGTCTGTTTTTGTTTCTATTTTCATTTTTATTTTAAGCATTTTTTTTTGTTTTTATATTTTAATATTGCTATGTTAGAATGTAATGTGATTTTAACGCTTTTTTTGGAAGTTATATATATATATATATATATATATATATTTTTTAAAATAAAAGATCAAAATGATTAACAATGCAGATTTATTTTCACAGCCTTCTTTGATCATATTTACCAAGGGTGCCAATAATTCTGACCACGACTGTATAATATAAGTAGTTACATTAACTATTTTTCATAGCCTTCAAAATGCATATAATTTTAGGAGAGAGTGTGAAATATAATTTAAAACAAATACAAAAATGAAACTTAGCTTTTTAGAAAATTGAAAAATAGAAAATTTTAGAAAATGCAGATATACATACATACAGAGCAACAGACACTCGCACAGCAGTGACACCGCGTTAACATGGTTATTTTAGTATCGTGTTATCACATGCGTAACGCTGGCAGTTGGGTTACACGATCTGACCCTGGGGTCCAGTCTGACAATATTCCCCGTAAACAGGGTGTTTGTTTACAGATCAAAGTGCTTACCATCAGCAATCTGTCCAGACAGTGCCTTCCACCAGCACAGTCTCAGGCTTTTATGGGTCAAATATTTTTACACACACACAAAAAAAGAAAATCAATGGATGTCGATTTGAGGATCGATATGGGCAAGTCCCTGTCCCACCACAACAGTAAACCATTGGAATGTTCAGAGTCCTTTCGACCAACATGTCAGATGTACAGTCAAGTGGTCAAAGCCCTATGTGGAATCACAGCTGATCAGAATTCTTAAACCAGGTTTGAGCACGAAAGGCAATGTGTTTTGAAACAGTCAATTCAACATTACTTCGGGCCTGTTGGAATGTCACAAATATTACACTTAAGTACAAAACAAAACTAGCTGACTAGACTGTCTTTAAAGGGATAGATCACCCAAAAATTAAAACTGTTATCATTTACTGTTATTTACTGTTTTATATCATTTACTGTTATCATTAAATTTTTGAAAGAGTTTACTTTTGAATTTTCCAACAATCCATTCGATGATGTTCATACAATGGGGTCCAATGTTGACTTTTCACTTTATGGACAGAAAGAGTTCTTAAAAATTTCTTATTTTCATTCAACAGAAGAAAGTTTGGATTAAGAACAACATAAAAGTAAGTAGATGAGGAGAAAAAAAATTTTTTTGTGTGAACTAGTCCAGTTTCACTTCCCAAATGTTAAGGATGTTGCCATTTATGCTTACTTCATCTATTGTTCATTGCATATTTATGTATATAGTATTTATTTTCTCAGAGTTTACTTTTGAATTTTCCAACAATCCATTCGATGATGTTCATACAATGGGGTCCAATGTTGACTTTTCACTTTATGGACAGAAAGAGTTCTTAAAAATTTCTTATTTTCATTCAACAGAAGAAAGTTTGGATTAAGAACAACATAAAAGTAAGTAGATGAGAAAAAAAATTTTTTTTTGTGTGAACTAGTCCAGTTTCACTTCCCAAATGTTAAGGATGTTGCCATTTATGCTTACTTCATCTATTGTTCATTGCATATTTATGTATATAGTATTTATTTTCTCATAGCTTTGTCTGCAGTATTATGCTAAATAATGTTTAATGTTTGCAAGGTTTTCTGAGAAATATCAATTCTCTCTCTGTCCTGCAAAGGAAGAAAGACAGACAGTAATAGTGAATTTAGTCTGGTCCACCAAAAACAGGTCAGTCCACCAGTCACAGGTCAGACAAGCAGCAATAAATTAACTGACAGATATTCAAAAAACTATAACCTTTTATTACAGAAAACTATCATAATCCTCACAAAAGCCTTGCGGATTATGCATAATAATGGGAATGTTACTCACAGAAGACTGAAAAGCTGTGTAGCGAATCAGCTCATGGGGAAATATGAATAATTAATCATAACTAGTTATAATTAATTATAAATATTTAGATCCGCTGTAGATATTTGCTTGACCTCTTCTCAACATGGCATTAGGTCGTAAATGTATCTGGTCTAGCAAAGGTGTCGTGGTTGCCATGGGGACCAGGGGGGGCCTGGTGTCGTTGCAGACATCCTGGCACCCAGTATGTTTATTGGGTGAGGGGTCTGTGAATGTTTGTTAATCTAATGAATAATTGATTTGTTAAATCAAATGAAAAATGGTGTGTCTGATTGGTCCAGACGCTACAGCTGTCTTTTCTCTTTGGCTAGCCTGAACAAGAAAAGCAGCCTAAACTATTTATATAGCTATTCATATTTAAATATTATATAATATTATAGTAATTACATTACATTGTGTACACATTAAATGTACTGACATATATATAGTTTTTTTATTTTTGCTAGCCTGAACCAGAAAAGCAGCCTGAACTATTTATAGAGGCATTATTAATGAGTGAGCTGATGCTGCTGAGTTTCATCATGTCACTTTCTGTTGACTTAATTTATACTAAAAGTTTTTCTCATGATTTGAGTTTAATCTGGGTGCGTGAAACAAGCCCCAACATAACTACATTTAAATAGGAGAAAGTAACCAAAAGATCATGTAAATTTAAAAGACAAGTGCATCATTTTTGGATGTTAAAATACTTCCTCCTATCATAGTTGAATAAGTACTGTGTTTGCTTTAGCATCCCAACCAGCCAGACACAGCAACACTGGCTCAACCAATGGCGTGAGTGTCACACAGCTCACATAAACAGTGTTTTTGAATAGAGAAGTGGTGTTTCTCTTCACTTGAAGACAGAACTTCAGGTGGAGCAAAGCACACCGTGTTCAGGGTGTCTGAGAGGGAAACCTCTGGAAAAGAAGAGCAAAGTCATCCAAGCAGTGTGTTCCACCAGCCTCCATCCAAAACACACCAAAGTACATTCAAACAGAGAGATCGATACATGTATGGCTGAGGAGTTCATTCCACGTGTTAGGTATAAACAGAGAAAGGCTTATTAAATATGAAAGTGAAGTGTGAAAGACACTTCGACACACCGCACTGCAGCATGAGTCTCTGTGCTGAGTCTCTCACATCTCCCTTGTTCTTCCACACTCTCTCTCCTTCTCGCATCTTTGTTCTTCTTCAAAAGCTCCCTCTTATTTTGTTTAAACCACAGAACTGCATTATATGCGTCTTACTGCTATCTCAAAGAAAGAACAAATAAAACCTCAACCGACATTTTGGCAAATTTATGAGGAAAACTGCTTGAGGTCAATTTGCAAAGCTAAATATTTAAAGACAAAATGAAGCGGCATTCACAATACATTTAATTTGAGTGAAAAGAGTTTGAGAATATTCAGATGGAAACAATGAAGGACGGGACATTTATTGAACTGTTTTGGGCCGTTTTTACTTATAAACAGTGCTTGATCTGTGCATATTTCTCTCCTGATGCAGATGAGACCACTTTTTCACTGGGGAAAGCAATATTATGGACTTGTGAAGTTAAAAACGTCCTAATCGTGAATTTATTACAAACAAGCAGCTTTTCGCTTGACAAGACATTTATTGATGGACTGGAGTCGTGTGAATTACTGAGACGTTTTTATCAGTTGTTTGGACTCTTATTCTGACGGCACCCATTCACTGCAGGGAATCCATTGGTGCACAAGTGATGTAATGCTAAATTTTTCCAAATCTATTCCAATGAAGCAACAAACTCATCTGTATCTCGGATGACTGTATCTCGGAGGCTGAGTAAATTTTCATCAAATTTGTATTTTTGGGTGAACTACTCCTTTAAGAATGTGCAGTCACAGGTGTGTTTATCTGCATTTCACAACGGCTTTCAATGCAGCTCATCCTATCGGGATTCAGAGTCAAAACTATTTATTTTATTACTATTATTTTTCCCTGCACACACAGCAGCAAAGTAAGACGGAAACAGGATCAATTGTGATTTCTTTGTTCAGGCACGCTCACATGTACACACACAGATCAAATTCAGTCTCAGTAGTCGAATCTTCTTTACCTCTGCAGCTGAGAGCCAGCGATATACAAATACACACAAACAGAATAATGATTAGGGACGGTGAACTGCGCTTGCACGTCTCATCGTTCGAGGGTGAAAGTTGTAGATAGCACACAAAAATGGATGTAGATGGGATTGTGTGTGTCTGTCCTTACCACCCTGAACTGAATGATCCCGCAAGAGCAGTCATTTGCATGTAAATGAGACTCCAACATGCATGTGCGCTCCTTACTTACCGAAGATATTGGTGGAATGTCCTTTCTTGGCGATGGGTTTGAGCTCGTTGTGGCCCCAGCCGTATTGCCTGTAGCTGTCCCACGCATGTTTCATCATCTAGAACACAGAAATGACAGGAAGTTAGCGCCTTGGCCATAAATATCAAGAAGTATGGTGAGTACCTGCATTATTTGAACACTGACACAGCCGCATCCTACTGATTGGTTGATCTACAGCTGCCTGCCTTCATGACATCTTCAATGTAAAACCTTTTAAAAAACCCATCCGGAAACAACTCTATTGTTCGATGCAAAATGTAGCAACATGAAAGCCAAAAAAGCTGTTTGGTCTGATAATGTACGATGCGTTTTAACAGGGTAGAATAACACGTGGATGCACAAAGGCCTTTGATGTGAAAGATGAAGCGTCGCAAAAGAGATGTCCTGTTACCCAGAAGCCCCCGCTGTGACCGCGACCGCTGCACTGTCATTCCCCTTTCAGGTCACTGGCCAGCAGCACCCTGTCGATGTATCTTCACTCTGTGCATGTGTGTTTTTCTTTTTTTCCCCCACTGGGGAAAGCGTGTCTTTGTCTCAGCTGTGGCTCTAGGCGTCCTCTCTCTGAGCTCTATCGCCTGCTCGCTTCCATTAAACGGCTGGGTGAGATTCAGCTCCGAGCCACTCCACATTTAGACATGTCTTCAAACTTTGGTGGAATACTTCCTCCAAAAGCAGAACACTTGTGACAAGGCTGATAAGGTACGTGACAAGCACAAGGATGAAATGATAGTTCTGCTCTAAAAGCTAGTGCTTTCTAAAGCATACTTTGGTTTTTATGCGCACGCTAGTGTATGCATAGTGTGTGTGACAAATTTCATCATCAGCATAGTATAGTACAAATGTACTGTATGCACACAGAATGATTTTTTTTCTATTTTGCACATATGTATTTGCTCAGCACATGTGACTTTTTCAAGGTAAGACGGAATAAACAACTAAAGACCGCAACAAATATAGACGTCTGCTTTGATGAGCACTTGTGTGAGTTGAATTAAGAGATACAAGCAAATCTAGTTTAAATTAATACAAGACATTTTTTCTGTCATAACTTCTGGAGAGAAATAGCAGAGACACTGGTGTGCATGTGTCAAGCATCTGTTCATGCATGCAATCAAATGGAGCATATCCCAACACACTGTACAATTTATGTAGTGTATAAAAAGGTTGTGTTAAATTACGAAACACAAAGCATTTTTTACTACACAGAAGCATTTTACATTTTCCATTTGAAGGAATTGACTTTTCAAATGTGCCTTTAAGAATGTGTCGTCGCTAGATCTAGAACACTTAAGGGTATACACTCAAAACACAAATTTCCCTGATTGGTACAATGCAATATGGTTCAGAAATTGAATTCTTTTTAAAATGACATTGCATCTTTCTTGATGCAATCATGACACTGAAAATACAGAGAGATGGCCAAACTGTGAAGATACATGAAGTAATCCTGTGTGAACAGCCACTAAGCCATCTTAACTGTAATGGAACCTCATAAACTACCAATTAGGAATGCTTTATAGGGCTGGGTATCGATTCAGATGTTCCAATTCGATTCGATTTCGATTTTCAAGCTCTCAATTCGATTCCGCACGCGGTAGTTTTCAGTCGCAGATGCGACTGAAATGGTCGCACTGTAGAGCCCTGGATCTGCCATTTTAAGCAATGAATGAATGACGGACTCTTTGTTGTAACATCGCGCAAGGCAAATAAGGGGGTGACATCTAGTGGATTAGACTAGTAATAAGATTAACGTAAATCTTATGTTCAATGTTTGCGGAAATAAATATAGAAAAAAATCGATTCGTGGCCTTTGAGAATCGATATTGAATCGACCACATTTTAAAAAACGATATATCGAAAAATCGATTTTTTTGCCCAGCCCTAATGCTTTACATGGGCAGCATCTCCATGCGTCCGACAGACAGAGTGAAACACATAGGAAAGTAATGTGACAATTAATTCCAAAAGAGTCTGACTGTTGCATACTGTTATGATAAACACTCAATCCAATAATAAAAATACATATGCTGGGTAAAATTTCACCAAAACTGGATATATTATTGTTGCCTATTGTTTAAAATGGCCTCAGCATAGGGAAGCATGCCTTATGCCTTAAAAAGCTGACTAGGTAGACAGCTCACTAGGGTTTGGAATGGAGCTTATGAACACAGATGCCGTAGATGTCTCTGGAGTTTGTCTGACTGTCAAGTGTCAAGTGTTGTTGTAGGCTACCATCCCAAGCACAAGCCATGATTTTCCTCCGCAGAAACCCAGGAGGGAGCCAAGGCAATGAAAAGAAGTCAATAATTTCATTTTGTTCTCGGCTTTCAATCTTTGCATGACACACTGTGCGCCCAAAAGATTATGAATTACCACAATGCAGTCTTTCCTCTAGGATTCCAACGGACTGAAGGTTGGCGGCTGATTAGACTGATAGATAAACCCGTTTTAGGTAGACAAATTAAAGCCTGTGATCAGCAAGAAGCCTAAAATATGAACTGTGAGCAGATGGAGAGCTATGAGTCTACAGATTTCTCTTTCCTTTTCCTTTAAATTCCCACTTGATCATGCGTAACTTCCAACCTCTCTCATGTTTTATTCAAGGGCTGTTCAGGGTCGTTCTGCCTGTCAATTAACAGTTGTTTTGACTAAGTAGAGGCCTTGTGAAGCGTTGAGAGCAGAGCCTATCAGACACTAAGAGAACTTAAACTGGCGGTTAAATTAAGCCCAGGCTTTTAACTACCCCATGAAGATGTGTCTATAGGGACGCAAACGCATGAGAGATGAACAAGTTTAGACAGTCACAAGTGGCCTGAGGGGTATGTTTCTCGATTTTTTGGGGCTAATTCTGTGAAAATGAAAATTCTGTCATTATTTACTTATCCTAATGTCATTCAAAACTTGCTGTTATTTTTCTGTGAAACAAAAAAAGGAAATTTTTGAAGAATTGGCACACAGCTCTTTTCCATACAACAATTCAAAGCAATCATGTATGAGAAGCTAGAGAAAAAAAACAACACTATAAAGCATCATAAAAGCAGTCTATATGACTAATATGCTCTATTGCGTTTAAACCATTATTCAGCAATAAACTTTCCCTCCAGCAAGCTGTGAATTAGTGTGCTAAACTCCAAACAAAATCAGTCTGATTTGTGAATCAGATCAATCAGTTCATAGAAAATAACTGGACCAACAGAATGATTCATTTACTGATCCGGTTCCTGAGTTCAACACATGATATATGGACCAGCTTTATGTATGGAAATCAGCTGTCAATATTCTTTAAAAAAAAAAGCCTCCTTTTCAAGTTACACAGAAGAAAAAAACAGCATCAGGGTTTTGAACGAGTAAATAAGAGTTTTTGAGTGAACTATTACTTTTAAAGTGCCCTTTTCAAATCATTTTATTATGCAGAAAATACAACTCTATAATTTGGGTAAATTAAGATTCAAAAAGGTCATTGTGCTTTTTCAGAAATGAAAACAAACGACCAAGCAGCACTTGGTTCAAGAAACATATATATTTTTTACAATATACAATTATTTTTATAAATTATTATCTTTCTTTTCTCCTCAAAGGAAATAACACAAATACACAAAATGAAAAGACGCGCTTGAGTTATATGTAAATTAGAAAGGCATTATGACCCTTCATTCATTATTCCACAGTATTCCTCCATGGACCGCGTGTTCATTCAGTGTCTTACATGCAGTGCTGAAAGACTCTAGATCATCAAGTTCCTGAAAAATGAGGTTCCTGAAAATGAAGGCTGCGCCGTATCGCTGAGTCTGAAAGCGCATTTAGTCTTAATTAAAGTCCTAAATGAGCACCCGTTTCAGCAGCCCTTCCAAAAACCATGCAATGACTAAGCATACACACTCATGCAGATTCCCAGTGCTTAGTAAAAAACTATGCGAAAACCCCAAAATTAATGAAAAAGCCCAAAATTAAAACAGATCTGCATGAAGTATTTAAGTGACATGGTTTGGATTCAAAACAGAAAATTTGGACAAAAGGCAAATGGTTCTCAACACCAAGCTCATTTGTACAACACCATTCAAACTATACTTTCTTTTTCATGTCTTCCTCATTTATGGGCATTGTGCAATGCAATTTCCTGATATAAATTTTTTTTTTATCTGTATTCATCAAGCGGTTCTGTAATTTACTCTGTAAATTCAGTATTCGGTGCATTCGCACAAAACGACTAATTGATTCACTGGATCGGTCCCTATGGATCGGCAGTCGTGTTCATATCAATTCCAGAGCAGACAGATACGATCATCTCCACGCTCCCATCAATCGAACAGTGCAATGTAGAGAGAACAAAGAGAGCGACAGATGAGCCTTGTCGACGCTTTCTGCTCAATCGCTTGAGTGATGGGGCAGGCCCATTGTTCATTTCAATTACCATCCGGCTGCCAGCACACTTGTTTGAACAGTGATCAGTGCTGTGGGTGAATTGGTTATGCCTGTCAGGCCCTGTCTTCAGAGTCAATGAAAGTCAGAGTGTAAGACAAATTAGAATGTATGTTCTCAAAACCTGTAAGTGGTTACAACGCATCACCCTCTTTCCTGAGGGCACCGTCACCTTTCTTGAAACCGTTTGCTGCTTTCAGTTGCTCTAATATGATTTTTCTTCTCATTATCATTGGCCTTTTATTTTTGAAGCGCATGATTGCCAGGGAGCCGCAAAAGCACTTGGGCATGTTACAAGGGGCATGCTGTTGGTTTTTCCACTGCGTGCTGGGATCGAAGCGTGAGAGGGAGATCCTTTTAGAGCACATCACACTGTCTGGGAGGATTCCTAGAGCAAAGACAAAGCCAACACTGGAGCAAAGGGTGGAGAGAGAGAGAGAGAGAGAGAGAGAGAGAGACAAAAGAAAGACTACAATAGGCATCCAAAAAAAGAAAGAAAAATGAGAAAACAAGGGGAACAAAAGGAAGAGAAAGGAAACCAGAGACAAGGCAGACAAACATTCGGTAGAAAGAGAAGAGTGGGAGAATCAGTCGTTGCAGCATGGAAGAGCGCACTCTTAGACCACTACTCACACTAGAGGTTTAGGTGCAGAAAGTGCCAAACTACAAAAATGCCAGCCTGAAAGACGAGTAAACTAATCTGCCTGAAACAGATAGTAACAGATTAGTTAAAAAAGGAAAATTCTGTTATCACTTGCTCACCCTCCTGTTTGACTTCTTCTGTGAAACATTAACATTAATAAAAGTCAATGGTGTCCAATGTTGTTTGGACCCCAGCGCTCTTCAATATATGTTGTGTTCAACAGAAGAAAGAAATTCATATACCATGGTTAGAATGAAATCTGACCAGTGGTTCCCAAGCTAGGGCCGGAGCACTCCTTAGGGGGACATCAGAGTTCACAAGAGAGGTGAGCAAACTTATATGCTTTGAGGTCAAATATGGATGCAAAAAACCCTGCTCCAAACTAGGGATGTCACAATATACCGATATTGATAACCATGATAACCAAAAATGCTTAATACTACACATATGATACTATTGTGAATGATCCAGCACCACCAACGTAGTAGGTGGCACCATACTGCTGGTTGCCATGAGTCATAAAAGAAAACAACAACAACGCAGTGTGTGGATGACACTCTACCTACACTCGAAAAAAGTTTGCTCACCAATATGAGTGTTTTGGATTTGTAAAAAAGATGGTGTGTTATACAGACCAGTCTGCAGAAAGTGCCGATTAACAGGAAGATCTATTTGTACACTTTTGTACAAGTAATGCTTACAAACTCTCTCTCTCCACCTCCCTACACTCATATTTTGAGTGTTTCTCATTGGCTAAAAAAAGAGAAAATTAAGTTAAAATGAATTTGACTAATAAAATATTTCTATATTATGAATTCTTTTGGCACCGATAATAGTGTAGTGAAGACCTGATATCAGCCTTAAGGCCCGTTCACACCAAGAACGATAACTATAAAGATAACTAAAGTAGAGATGAACCAATTGCAATTTTCTTGACCGATTCCGATTTTCGATTATTTTCTACCGCAGTATGCATCTATAAATTTCTGTGAGTTACTTTGTGTGTGCCATCTCTCTCACACACTCACTCACTCACTCAGGCTGTGCAAGCCTCATCTGGCACGACAAAAATACATTATCAGTCCCGTTTACACTGAATGCAATTAAAATTAGAATCATTCTCACGCGAAACGAAATGTTTACACGCGACTGTGAGTGTACGTGTGGCTGTGACGTCATTGCCGGCGCCGCTGGCAATTAAAGGATCGGCTCGGAATCGGCAAGACATGAGACTGACCGGCAGGTCACCGATCCGGGCCGGTAATGCGAAAAATCGGCCGATTCCGATCACTGGCCGGTCAGTCGGTGCACCTCTACTATAAAGATAACTATATTAGCGTCCACACCAGCGCACGCTCGTCTGCCGCTTTAAATTCTCCAGCTCGTTATGGCAGGATTGATTCTGATTGGCTGCCAATGTTTTTATCGTTCATCAGCTGGAAAAAATAATTCTGAAAGTGATTCCAATGATATCGTTTCTCTGTGCCTTTATCGTTATAGCGGTGGTGTGGACTCTGCCATTCTTTAATGTGTAGAACGATTTTTAGAACTATATCTTTATCGTTATCTTTATAGTTATCGTCCTTGGTGTGAACAGGCATTTATTCCCAAGGATCAGGCACTGACTGGAACCAGCTGATAATCACTTCCTTTGATTCGATACATAGACTTTTAACTTTCCAATTTTTTTTGGACGCAAAAAATGTGAGTGTCCTCACACACCGTAAGAGGTATGGAGAGAGGTTTAGAAGAGGATCTCAGGTTAAGGATGGGGGATTCAAGGACAAAAAAATGCATAGTCACTACTGTGCATGTGTGTGTGCTTTTTTTCCTTATGTAAAATCTCATCATTGCTGAGGACGGTGAAGTTTCACGTGATCAGCTAATTACGGCGGTGCTTAAAAAATACAGCATTTAGAACCTGTAGCAAACACACACACACACAATGTGGAAAGGCCCTCCACAGGTTCCTCAAGGGGGAGCTGCATTAATTAGCATTAACCCCCACCAGGCACATGCAATTCATTCATAGATCACTCATTGCTCTACAGCAAACCAACAGAGACGAGCAACTGTGAAAAGTCAGCAGCAACGTCAAATAAGAACTGCCGCTCTGAAAGTATCAGGCAGCAGAGCTGCAATTAGCAGTTGCCCCTGGTGATGGCCCAATGATTGATTTAGACTCCTCCCATTTCTCTAAAGAGCTGCAGGTTGAAGTTAAGGCACTATAACCAGTCCACTCAGACAGACAGAATCCTATCAGACAGAGTCTCAGCGCAGTAAACGTGACGATGCAATAGAGGCCAGGCGAAGTGATAAATTGACTTTAAAGGGGTCATATGATGCGATTTCATTTTTTCCTTTCTCTTTAGAGTGTTACAAGCTCTTGGTGCATAAAGAAGATCTGTAAAGTTGCAAAGACTAAAGTCTCAAATCCAAAGAGATATTCTTTATAAAAGTTAAGAGTTAGCCACACCTACCTAAAACGGCTCGTTCGAACACGCCCCCACATACAGTGGGGCAAAAAAGTATTTAGTCAGCCACCAATTGTGCAAGTTCTCCCACTTAAAAAGATGAGAGAGGCCTGTAATTTTCATCATAGGTATACCTCAACTATGAGAGACAAAATGAGAAAAAAAAATCCAGAAAATCACATTGTAGGATTTTTAAAGAATT
>NW_015650696.1:77756-86100 GCF_001515625.1 Sinocyclocheilus rhinocerous | reverse complement strand
GTTTTGTAAAAATCGACGCGTTTCAAAAAGGCGGGGCATAGAGGAGAAACAATAATGTACAGTATGTGGAAAATAATGTGTTTTTTTTACTTTAAACCGCATAAACACATTTCATTACACCAAATACACAAAATAATGTTCTTTTTAGCAGCATCATATGACCCCTTTAAGAGCATTCTGACACTGAAAGACTCAGGACAGTTCTTCTGTTTTGGAGACAGCCTTTAAACATCACACCCAGACATTACTGCACTACCTTGTCACGTGTCAAATATAACCCATCATTTAACTAATTCAGATATATTGGCCCTTCATTTGCTGTTCCAAGGTCCCCGTTTTAGCTCCCTCTCGACTTCGACCACTCCACTGCATCTGGTTTTGTAGACTTTAAGAAGAGCTGGATCTAAGTCTTAGGTGTTATGAATAACATGCACTGATGTTCAGGTGATTTCTAATGTAATGCGACCTTTGATGTTGTGTTAAACAAGACATTATGAGGATCAGCTCCTATTGCACTCTGAATGCCCTAAAACCAAAATGGCATAGTTGAAGACTGTCCGGTCCTGCTGTTTGAATGCAATGGTTCTGCAGAGTTCAGCTCCAACCCTGATTGAACACAATTGAAACAGAAAATCCAGGTCTTCAGGATTACTAGGGTGCTTCTCAATCGGAAGGCTATATCCTAATAAGGATGCATACCTCAGCTGCCATCAAAGGCCATCTCAACTTGAAGGATCCTTGGAAGGCGGCCTTCTTTTCACATCCTCGATTTGGCGTATTTTGAAGGACGCATCAAGTGTTTCCTTTGTGTCTTTCAATCACCCACAATCCTATGCACATATTCCAATTCACAAAAAAGAAGTGATGGAAAATAATTCAGCACTGAGGTCATCCACTTTCATTGTGTAATGCAAGACAAAAAAAATTATTTTTAGAGATGAAGGCATTATGCTTTCTATTGTTTCATTGTATATTAATCACATAATGCTAAACTGTCCATGATGTAAACCACTGGAAGACCACAGATGCTGTCAGTCATATGTGTGTGTGTGTGTTTGTAAAAATTTATTTTTAATAGCATTTTCATGCCGTGGAGCAGAAACCTTTATGATGCAGCCATGCAGACTTACTAGACGGTCTCAATTTAGCATTTAATGCCGAGGAGGACTGAAGCCTAGAAGGACACAGCATTGTAGCCTTCCGATCGAAAAGCCCTAGAAACTTCCAGGCAGGTGTGTTGGAGCAGGTTGAGGCTAAACTCTGCAGGAAGGTGGTCCTCAAGGAGCAGGACTGGACACTCCTGGTGTGGTCATACTGTATTGTGCCGTGTTTTATCATATTGTGTCATTTCATTATATTGCATTATATTTTATCATATTCTCTTAAAGTAAAAGTATAAATGAAGAGTACAATATGACAACACAATATGATACAAATTATGACAACGCAATTCACATTTTATATCATTTGTGTCATATTGTACTTTACTGTGTCATGTTGTATCCTATTGTGCTGTGTTTATTTCACTTATGCTTTTAAATACAGGCACAATTATTCCCTCAGTGACCTTGACTGCTGCGTTAGTCTCACCTTCTCCCCATCTCATCTTCTGTGCATATGCACAGTCATGAACCTGCCCTCTGATGCCCTTCGGGTCTCAGCACCCTGCAGGGTAAATGCTCACACTGCCAACAAAACTAACATTAACAGAGCAGCACAGAGCTCTAGACTCTCACAGCAACATGCCAACAAACACAACACTCGCCAGATAATTGGCCTGGCAGCTAGTAGACGAGATCTGACGTATTACAAAGTGGAGCTCATGCAGCTAATGACAGTTCAAGTTAAGTTTATAAAAAAAACTCCAGATCCCATTCACCCAGAGGAGAACAGCCAAACCAATCAAAAACAAACATACTTCCTCGATGATCCCCGTTCATGTAGATCAATCCTTAAGGTAGGGTTCTATGATTTCCGTGTTGTGGAAAAAACGGATGGAATAACAAACAATCACAAAAAAATTTGACAAATTTGGGATGAATAAATTCTAAGTAGGGCTGCACACTAGGGTCGGTTAATATTAAACCACAAAAATACTATTTAAATATGAATTCTGCATGTTCTGTGTGTCTCTGTGAATGAATGGCGCTGTTTCATCTACCACACATACTCAAGCAAGCATGTCTTAATATATTTAGGACACTTAACATTAACTTCATTTCTAGAGCTGTTCTGAGAGTCACTTCATGAGCATTTTACAGTTTCATTTATTATATCATATACACAGACACTTTACAACAACCCGTCAAAATAAAAGTTTGGTTTAACTCAAGTCAAGTCACCTTTATTTATATAGCGCTTTATACAATACAGATTGTGTCAAAGCAGCTTTACAGTATTAAACAGGAAAATAGTGTCGATAATGCAAGAGGACAATAGTAAACACTCAATTTTTCAGTTAAAGTCAGCTCATCATTGATTCAGTGATGTCATCGTCCAGCTCAGTTCAGATCAAATAGTATCTGTGAAATCAAGTCGACAAAATTGCCAGAAATTAAGTGGAGAAAGACAAAAACAACTGAAGAAATTGTGACAAACACATCACTACTGTACACATTTCTAATGTACTTCTCAAAGTAATAATAATAATACAATTATTATAACTTAAGAAATAATCACACAATTTCTTCATGTTTTAAAGGGGTCATATGACGTTACTAAAAAGAACATTATTTTGTGTATTTGGTGTAATGAAATGTGTTTATGCGGTTTAAGGTTAAAAAAACACATTATTTTCCATTTTCTACATTGATGGTCAACCAACAGATAAACTGACTATAAGTGTCTTTGCAAGTACGTCAACTTATTCTACCATACTAGATTCTACCATTCTTGAGCATACTAATACTCTAATGAGAGTTAGTTGGCATGTAGTTGCAAAGTTGCTTATAGTCGATTGATTAAGGGGGCCATCAAAATAAAATGTAACCATATAAAACATTGCATTTTTTTCAGTTGGAGGATTCAGCTCACATCAATTAATTAACATTAGCTCCACAGGAAACACTCAAATAACACTCAACATCTAACCACTCACAAGCTGTAGTAAGATACTGTGCAGATCTTAAATAAACAATGTCAAGATATGATACAGTCCATTATTCTGTAAATGAAGTAGATTTAATATGGTGTTCATTGTGTGTTATAAATAATCATACTCAAACTTATAACCACAAATACGCAAGTATTATAATGTATTATAACTGTTGTTATGATTATTCATGAGTTGATATAACATAAGTTTTTTTTATAATGCATTATACATTCATTGTAATGCCTTAAGAATACCCTTATAATGTATTATAAATACGGGCTTCATAGAAAGTGTTACCGAATATCTCTTTGGGTTTGAGACTTTAGTCTTTGCAACTTTAGGGATCTTATCTATTCACGAACAGTTTGTAACACTCCAAAGAGAAAGGAAAACTTGAAATCGCATCATATGGCCCCTTTAATTTTAACTGGAGACTTCAGTTGTGCAGCACTTTGTTTAAAATTGTTCAATTTGCATTACTACATTTTTAAAAACTAATGAAATTGTTAAAGTTTTGCCTTCATATGATTACCACCATTTTAATGATTTAAAAATTTGATTTGTTAGACATGCTTTTTGATTATTAAAATTTTATTAAACCATTCAAATTGAATTAATAATGAAATTTGTCTGACGATTAATTGTCTAAGAAATAATTGCGATTATAACAATTTGTCTGTTTGATGGGATTGACGATTATGGCGATTGTCTGCATTTTAATCACGATACGAACAAAGAAAGCAACACAGAATGCTAAGACTTTAGCTTTGTGAAATTCTGCTACATAAAACATCTGCAAGAAACAATAACAGCAGACGGGCTGAATGAGAACGCAAATTCACTCTCTGACAGTAGGTGGCGCTTATGGAACAGCAGCGATAAAGTGTTTCCTTGGTTTCTGCTATACACAAAGCAGCACTGCGCTTATAAACATTTTGCATCTTTGTTTGGCTGGAAGGTGTGTTTTAAAACTGAAAGCAATTGCAAATTTGAAAGCAAAAGTGAAAAGGAGGGTGCATTGGAAAAGAATTGGGGAATGCCATGTCTATGTCTTTTTGTTTATGTCTCCCCATTGTGGCTGCTAAAGGAGCAGAATAATCGCGGTTATGTGAAATGACCCTGGTTAGATTAAATAACTGCGATCAGATGGTTATTTAATAATCGCGACAGGCCTAAATAGGATCCAGACAAATTAAAATTGAAGAGAGAAAAAAAAAACTTATTTCATAGAGCGCTATTAAAGCGGCAGTTCAAAATTCTGTAATTATTTACCCTTGTGTTGATCCAAACCTGTATACCTGATTTTCTTCTGCAGAACACAAAAGGTGATATTTTGAAGAATGCTGCTAAAGCACTTTTGGTGCCCATTGACGTAAACCATTGACGTTCTACAGAATTATTATAATTTTTTTTTTTTTTTTTTAAGTCATACAGGTTTGGAATGATGTGAAGGTAAACTATTACGAATTTAAATTTGTGTGTCAACCATCCCACTTTCTCAGTAACAAAATCAATCCTTTAATTAAAATCTGTTTAGTTATCGAGCCCTGCGGCCCACAATCAGACCAAGCACTAGCAAAGACACACTCAAATGGTGAGAAGACCCTCTTACACACACTCACAGAGTCCATAATCCCTGTTATGGCTGAGTGCTGTGGAGGAAGAAACTGAGAAGCGTGTGCTGAGGGCCCCTTAGACAAATCAATATGACTAAGTTTATCACTGAGTTAATGTAGAGGGAGTATTTTAAGTAATTACATTCAGAGAATTGTCAAAATGAGACTTCTGCAAGTGTGTGGAGAAGAGTTTATGAAAAGATTATAAAAAGCACTGCACTTGGATGATAAATCCATTTATAATGCGGAAGATTGAACAAAACAGACAAAGAGAGAGTGAGAAACAGAACGAGTGAAGAAGGGCCGGCTTCATCCCACACATAAACAGCACATATTTCTCTCCTCCCATATTAACAGGAATTCACAAAGTATGTGTAAGCAAAAGTATACATGTGAGAAGAATTTTAATCTATTTTTGTTACACATAGCTTGAGAACACGTACTACAGTTTACTGGTCGACAGATATATATTTTTTGAAGGATGACGCTGATATCTTATAGAGCAAGGTGGCCCATGGCTGCTATGATATATATATATATATACCACATCACACACAGTAAATAATACACGCTCCAATTAAACCACATTTATTATACATATTATTTTCTAAAGTATAAGTACATTCAAAAAACCAGTCAATATGAAAAAAAAATTAAACACGATTAAAAAAAATTAACCTGTAAATTAAATAGATTTAGCTGCCTCAGAAGGACTGCAACTTCCTGATTCTGAAGCTTCCAGTATAGTAATAAAAAATGGTTACAAACCTGAATGAAAATAAACTCTAACCACAAGTAAAATGATATAAAAGCATTTTTAGTTTAATGTTGAAGGTATATGATAGGGTATTCTATTTAGAGGTGCGTCGATCCGATATTCAGTAACGGTATCGCTCCAATACTGGGGGTGCTTCTCATTTGTGCATCCTCGTTTCCTTTCCTCGCGCCTTAGCTCCACCCCTTCAGGATGAGAGGGAAGGACGCAAGGAAAAGACACGAGGATGGAGGAATTGAATCAAGTGAAATGAAATATCCTCACTCCCTTTAGCATCACTTTAAAGCGTCATCAGCTGCGCTAAAGGGATCTGCCCTTATGTTGTTAAAGTTTGTTATTTAAGACATTCTTAATAAATATTAATAAAGCAAGATGCTCTGTTTAAAATCTATGACATGTATGGTTTATTTAACCATATATTTAACCACCTGTGTATCCTCGCTCATAGCTCCTCAGGAAGCCTCCTCGTGGTGCAATTAGAGAATTGAGATGACCTTCAAGATGGCTGAGCTCGATCGGTTTCCGGGTCATAGGATGGAGGACGGAGGAACGAGGAGGGATATTGAGAAGCACCCTGGCATTTTCTGCTGGATCGGGAAATCGGTCAGACGAGACCGATCCAAATCAGATATTGTGAGTATGCTATTCTGTGTTTGTTTAGCCCCACGAAAAGCACAAACACTTCATAAAGCACCATAAAATTTTCGTGCACTATATTCCAAGTGTTCTGAAGCCGTTCCATAGGTTAATGTGAGGTACAGATGAATATTTAAATCAAGTTCACGTAAACTTTTCTCTATGCTGCGGCTGTCAGTCATCCTCCATTCAGCATTCAAACTGCGTATCGCGTTCGGTTACGACAGTCAAGACAATGGAACTCTCTCCAAGATGTTCAATGTTCCTATTATTATACTTGATCTGTAGATAAAGATCAAAGATTTTGCATAAAAGGACTTTATCTTGCTGGAGTTTAGTGCTGTTTCTAAAGCATGTTACTTTCTACCGGGTGTCTGGTAGATCACTACACTGGAGTAGAGAGCACTATGAATTGTTCTTCACGCGCACAGTAACTGAAATTTAAAACGGATAAAAGAAGAGGCTCAACAAACTATCGCACAGATATAATATACCAATATCAATATCTCTTCCCTTTGTGCTGTGAACTTTTCTATGCGAAACGCTGTGGCTCTGTGTTGCTTCAAGCGCATCATTCTGAGCACGGAATGCGCATAAGAGCCAATAGGGTCTGGCTGCAGACATGCACTTGCACTCTCATACACCTGCACTTCCACAACCCGCACTTGCTATCTTTTTTTTATTTTTATTTTATTTATTTATTTATTTACAATTACATTGAATCTCTCAACATTTTACAACAGTAACCAGGTGGTGAAGACAAGAAAAAATAAACAAAATTACAATGTCACTTGCAATCGCCACCTGCACTCTCTGCTACCTGCGATGTCGACGTCACTTGCAATCGACACAAATGGTGCGTGTTTTGCCAATGGAGACGAGATGCTGTGGTGGTTAAACGATTAAAACTAATTTAGTACCATAAAGTAGAGGGTCCTGCAAGTCACCTGTAGGAGAAAAAGACAAGACCCGCAAATCCATGGCCACAGAACAGCAGAATATGAACACAATGCGCAAAGTCTCTCGTTAAGCGTTTTCCTCCCGTAGAAAGCCATAAACACTTAATATAGCTACTGTTGTAAAATTCTGAGAAATTCAAAAAAAAATAATTTGCCAAGTGATGTCACTTGAGGAAGTGCAGGTGTCTAAGTGTGCAAGTGCATGTCTGAGACTGGCGTTTGTCGCGGTTTGGAAAGATTGGGAGAAAACATGACAGAATAACACGCCGGATATCGCATTTTGCGTCAAATTAAAAATGGACTTTTTAATACCGACCAGATCCAATACTGATTTTGGCGGGAACTCAATTTTTTTTAAAATGGCGTTTATCACGTTTTGGAACCAAACTCTTCATATTTACTTGTTTTTCATTTTACAACAATACAAAGAGCAATGTGTAACATTTTACCAGATTACACGTATTTACTTTAATTTTTTAAAATAATGTTTTTTCTCTAAATGTTTAGATTTTATAAAATTATTGTGAACTCGTAATTTTTCTAGAGTAACTTTTGCTGCTGAATTATCCACTAACCTAGTTTATAATAGTATTTTTCTCATAGATTATGATTATATATTTTTTTCATTTGTTATTTTCCTTTATAATGAAGTTGTCTATATTTAGTAGATTGTGTGTAACACACAAAAGAGTGATGATCAGGTCAACACACACTGGAGGTATAGAAATTCTACACTGATTTAAAAAAAAAAACTGTGCTGGTATCGGATTGGTATTGGTATCGTCCGATACTCAGAATTTTTGGCATCAGATCGGGATCGGTTCTGAATAAATGGTATCGTGCCACCCCTAATTCTATTGCTAAAAACACCAGGGCAAACACTATAAAACTTCTTCACATATGGTTTACTTTATTTCTATCTAATAATTTATTAGAACTGGTAAACAGACACAGAAAACTAATGAAGATGGAGAATGGGAGCTCCTGTGCATCTGAGCTCAGCTACAGTGGTGTTAAGGGGTGTCAGCTACAGTTCAGTGTTTAGGTGCTGTTCTAGGTAGATTGATTAATCTAAATTTGGATCTAATATGATTTTATGATGATTAAGTTTATAACAATCCTTAATAAACACACATTTCCGATAACCATTTTATCATTTATGGCCGTTATTAAAGTAAATAATTGCTTTCCTGTATAAAGACGCAGCTCTGTTACGCTGCAGTAACGCTGTATATATATATATATATATATATATATATATATA
>NW_015650696.1:59959-75764 GCF_001515625.1 Sinocyclocheilus rhinocerous | reverse complement strand
CTTTTGCTGCTGAATTATCCACTAACCTAGTTTATAATAGTATTTTTCTCATAGATTATGATTATATATTTTTTTCATTTGTTATTTTCCTTTATAATGAAGTTGTCTATATTTAGTAGATTGTGTGTAACACACAAAAGAGTGATGATCAGGTCAACACACACTGGAGGTATAGAAATTCTACACAGATTTTAAAAAAAAAACTGTGCTGGTATCGGATTGGTATTGGTATCGTCCGATACTCAGAATTTTTGGCATCAGATCGGGATCGGTTCTGAATAAATGGTATCGTGCCACCCCTAATTCTATTGCTAAAAACACCAGGGCAAACACTATAAAACTTCTTCACATATGGTTTACTTTATTTCTATCTATTAGAACTGGTAAACAGACACAGAAAACTAATGAAGATGGAGAATGGGAGCTCCTGTGCATCTGAGCTCAGCTACAGTGGTGTTAAGGGGTGTCAGCTACAGTTCAGTGTTTAGGTGCTGTTCTAGGTAGATTGATTAATCTAAATTTGGATCTAATATGATTTTATGATGATTAAGTTTATAACAATCCTTAATAAACACACATTATAACAAAGAGTGAAAAATTTAAGGGGGTCTGAATACTTTCCGTACCCACTGTATATATGGGAGTCTGCTGTTTCCACTACGCTGTTTCTATGCTTAACCTTGCGAACCAGATCTGAGATTCATGTTACAATATCAGGTTCTATCACAAAGTCCTTAACACACACACATCACATGCAAAAGCAAACAACAAACCCTGACAGACACCATTAACAATGTACACAGCTAACTTCTCTCCTTTTTTATCTTTCTCCTCTGAGCTTTAGAAACATAGCAGCTAATCCACATAAGAAAGATGAATTCAGCACTTTCGTTTATCACACGAAGCAAGAGAGGTGTGCTACTGTAGCAAAGAAGAGAGAGGGGCATTATGGAAGCATCGTTTCCTGTCAGCTCCTGTCCCTTCAACAGGTTCTTTAAAGCTAGCACTGTGCTAATTCAACAGCAGCTCAGTAAATCATACAAACACATACAAAAGCATGAGGGGTTTTTTATGTGGGCAACCCACTGTGGGCATGACCACAAAAAAAATCACCCGGGGCCCCTTGTGGGGTAGCCCATTCGGGGCCCACAGAAGTTTTGCCCTTTTGGGCCCCCATGAGGGTTCTCTGTGGGCAATCCCCCATGTTAACAGCACAGGACAGCTAAAACTTTGTTTTAAGACTGGATGCTAATCAAACTTATTTTTTTAATGATTTTTTTCTTGTACATGCAAATGTTGCATTAAAATTAGATTTCTGTGACAATGACAGTAAAATGTAAAAACTAAATTGTCCATAACAAAAATGTAATATATTCAGTGGCCCATCAAATACTTAACTAAAACGGCACACAGTCAACAAGAAAACCTGTTGGTTTGTAGCAGCTGTTTCCAGACAAAGTCAAACAGAATATATATTTGATCATATTACAGTAGTTCAAAAACCCAATTAGACCTCATCAGACCCCCAATAAATCACAGCAGATAATATTTATATACATTAATAAAAAACACTTATTCATTATATATATTGGAAAATAAAAGAGCTTAAAGTGTGTGAAATATAATGTTCTCAGTGCCATTGCGCTCAACAAGGCAGCCCAAACGGCATAACAGGTAACGTGCTGTCTACCCAGTGGCGTAACGTTAGCGGATGGGCACGCGCTGTCTACATTTTTATTTTTATTAGGCCTATTATTATTATGAAGTTACTTTTATTATTAAAATATTAACACTGCAGTCATCAATAAAAATCAATGAAATAAAAAGCTTTATTTAGCCTATTTCAAGCACCGATTTTCAAAAACAACCTGTTTAACACGGAATACGTTTCTTCTCTTTTTTTTCACTATGTACGGGCCACAAGAGAAATATTAAGGGAATAAATTAAAACCGTTATCAGAATATGTTGAAGTAGATTCATCTCTCGTCATCTCTGAGAGAATATGCGGCGTCAGATGCCGAAAGCTCCATCATTACTCCGTCATTCCGTTTTTACTTTCACTTTCTGCAAAGTGAATTGACTGAGATTAAGAGGCTATTAAGGCTCGCCTTCACGGTTTAAAACAGAAATATTTCCAACATTGCGAAGTAAACAATCTCCCCCACCCCCCGTATCGAAAACGTACCGAACCGTGATACCACTGTGTCGTATCGAACCGAACCGCGAATTTTGTGAACTGTTACACCCCTAATATATACAATATATATACTGTATGATATCACCATATTTCCCCAGTTGGTTGATTATTTTACAACATTGCGACGAAAACAATTACCCCCCCCCCCCCCATTATATATATTCATTATATACATAATGAATAATCGTATACATTGTTTTTGTTGTAATACAATGTATTTATATTTGTACATAAATACATTTTAGGTTATTAAATAAAATGAACGTATTTGGCACAATAAAACCATGTGAATAAACAGATCACTGACTGATTTGTTAATTCATTCATTGCTATTAATGGTATTCATTAGTGATGTAATGGTTTATTAAATATTTCTGCAAGGAAAAAAGGAAAAAGTAATATTTAATAATACATTAAATGGCGCGTCAGCTCTTCAGCATGTGATTAACTCTAGCTAATGAAACTGCTGGAACTCTGCATCGTTAATGAGCTGTCATTCCGACTTTAACTGGTACCGCCCAGCTCTGCTCAACCAGGTAAGCTTTTTAAATTTCTTAGTTAATTTCTGAGTTTTCTATTTAAATTTGTAAAATTTGTCAAAATGGTTTTGAATTAATTAATAGAAATTAAATTACACCCATTTTAGTGGTTAACTTGATTATGAGTGTATTACTTGTCGCAGGTTTAAACGACAAACGGTTATAACGGCCGACTAGCCCCTTCAGAGCGCTTTCTGAGGTAATCTCTCAGTTAATATGTCCTTTAAAATTGCTTATGAATTCATTAAATTTAATTATTTTACATCCATTTTGGTGTTAATTTGGTTTATTGTTGTTTTTCCGTTGCCGTTTACGTGATAAATTAGTAACTGCCGAGTAAGGCATAATGGAGCTAAGTCCAATAAATAAAGAGCCACCAGGCTCAGGTCACTGCATCTTTTGTCATGTACGTACATTTAAGTTTATTTAAAGCTGCATATTCATGCATCAAGTCATTAAAATTTCTTAAGGGGATCGTTCTTCCAAAAATGAAAGTTCTGTCATCATTTACTCACTCTCATGTTGTTCCAAACCTGTATTACTTACTTTCTTTTTTAGAATGCAAAAGAGATTTAGAAGAACATTTCAACTGTTTTTGTCAATACAATGAAAACAACATTGGATGCCATTGACTGATTATACTGACAAAAAACACTTGACATATCTTAAAATCTTCCACCAAAAAAAATAAAATAAATTCATGCAGGTTTGGAATGCCATGAAGGTTTGTACAGGACAGAATTTTACTTTCCGAGTCAACTATGCCTTTAACATTTCAGCAGTGGACCTTGCAAGTAGTGGTCGACCGATATTGTTTTTTTGACAGCCGATGCCAATATCTTGGAAAGCAGGGTGGCCGATGGCCGATATAAAGCCGATATCATTTTATTTATTTTAATTAATTTTTAAGAAATTTTAAATCATTTGAAAATGGATTAATGTAAAATAAACATGCTTATACTTTAGATGACAAATTATTTTTCACAAATAAATAAATATTTAATAAAAATATAATTAAAAAGGAAGTAAACACTGTAACCAACAGTGCATTCAGTAATCTGGGAAGTTTGTGTGCATTGGGATTTGGGAATCATATTTTTTCAAATAAAGCCAAGGTAAGACTCATTTTACATACAGCACACAGTGAAAATGACATGAATATGACATTGGGCAAAAGTATGAAGCGCAGCATAATTTGAATTCGTGAGTTTAAAGTTTGTCGATCGTGCATCTCCAGTGAAGCTGAACTCTCCTCCTGTCCGCATTCAATTCGCACGGATCGACCGTCACGCAGAGAACACGCGATCATGCAGGATACACATGCACACTTCACAAGATCTCACAGCTGGATCATTGATTGATTTGTTTAAATGATATAAATGCGTATTTGCTGAATGCTGACGGAAAACGAGAAAGTATTATAATGTTTGCCTTTCTATTACTAATAATATGAAAGCAATCGTTACTATACTTTTTTTTGTATACATTTTAATTCCTTTGTTTAACAGTTCTTTCTGATTATAAGACAGATTTCTGTCCCTATTAGACAGAACTGTTAACGACGACAGCGAACAAGGAGAATGTGAACACTTTGTGCGCAGGCGCTGGTGTTCTCAGCGCAGTCAAAATAAAAGTCCGACTCACCGTCAAAATAAAAGTCCCGCCTCAAACACATCGGCCAGAAAAACAGAAAAACTTATCGGCCGATGCCGGCTTTGGCGATATATCGGTCGACCACTACTTGCAAGTACTACAAAACTAACCATTTTAATTGTACCACATTTACATGCATGTAGAGGTACATAAAATCAAAACTGCTATTTCTTCAGACTGTGTTGATAATTCTAGTAAATTGTTGAAGGTTTCAAAGTAAAACTCTTAGGCTGATGATACACGGGGCAACGTTGCCGCCAACGGGCAACCAGGTGAGACACAGGGCCCACGACCGATCTAAAGTATCCAGATAGAAATGTGTTACCCATCCTCAATGGGAAAGTGCCAAAGCAACATTGCTCATAAAAAGTTGCCCGGCAAAATTGCTCAAGAAGTTGCCCCGTTTATCATCAACCTTACATTATCCACCTTATTTTTCCCGTAAGAACGGGTGCAGCCATTTGTAAATTTTGTGTCTGGCTTCCGGTGTCATCCGCTTCCAGTTATTTTTAGCTGTACAAAACAGCTCGTTTTGCAGCTTGACAATGCAAACTAGTGTCTCTTACCATGTTATTTTAATGTATTATCTTAATTGTGAACACACTGGTTTGTAGTGCAAACAGTTTTACCATTTACTGCACGTTGTTATTCTTCTCGTTATTTCCCTACAGCGGCTAATGAACCAGAAGTCTCGAACATTCACAGAAAATGGCTTAATTCTGTGTTGAAAAATAAGGTGGATAGCTCTGTTAAACATAGCTAAAGCACTTTGTCGTGTCATTAGCAGTAGTGGACAATAAGCCATTTTCATCTGTGACTCACACATCTTCTTGGGACAGTCTCAACCTGAGCTAACACTGTAACGTAAGCTTATAAAAGTGGTGATTGCAGTGTTTTGCCGGAATATAACTTAACCTTGTGTTAACACCATCTTCAATTATGTAACCAATGCCTAATGTTGCTGAAGTGGGAAAAAAAAAAAAGAACAACACTCTCATACGGGATACGTCAGATTTGGCTACAACAACTTAGTCAACATGTTTTAGAACAGAAATTTGAAAATGTTGTATGAATTATTTTACTTTCACTCACTGTTCTCCCTTAATCTCACTCTCTCTCTCTCTCAATCAACCACAGCTCTTTCATTGTCCCATTTAGTCATGCTGTTCATTCGCACTCTTTGTCTCTCTCTGTGCATCTCTGCCATCAACAAAAATAAATTTATTTTTAACATTAATAAAAGTTCCACAAAAGATTACTGGTGCCCTGCGAGACTTCCTGAGGTAGAAATGCTCCAACAATCAGGAAAACACAAGCGTAAGCTTTGCACTTGGGTCAACTCTACGTTTTCTTTCTCACTTAGATGCTGAACAAAAAACAGCCAGGCCACAGCATCTGAAATGGAAACTTCTATTAAAGTGGCTCCGTCATGTAAGAGACTTGGGACGGTGGAAGAAGCAGAAGAACCAGATCATCAAAGATCAGGCAGAGCACTACTGGTGCCCCTTAGGGGATTGATTTATAATCTACTTAATGTTATGATGTAGTTATAATTGGTCATTGTTCTGTTTTGTAAAAATTGTAAATGTTGCTCTTTTAAAAGCTCTATTCAAAGGATCCTGAAAAAAAAATGTATCACAGTTTCCACAAAAATATACAACACAACTGTTTTCAGGAATGCTGATAACATGTTTCTTGAGCACCATATCAGCATATCTTAAAAATTCTGTTGGACTGAATGACACTGAAGACTGGAGTAATGGCTGCTGAAAATTATACTTAAACATCATATAATTTTTTTTCAAAAATATATTAAAACAGAAAACGGTTATTATAAATTGTAATACTTCATAAATGTTACTGCTTTACCTGTATATCTAAAAAAATAAATGAAGTTTTGGTGAGCATAAGAGACTTCTTTCAAATACATTTACAAATCTTACCGAGCCTAAACTTTTGAGCAGTAGTGTGTGTTTTCTGCATTTTTTTTTACATAGCTGTGAATAAATTAAAGTATTTGAAATTTATGACTCTTAATTTATTACTTCTACTTTTAACATGTGCAATTATTCTGTATTAATAGGAATATTGCAGCATTCTGCAGATACAAAGTAAAAGCAAACTAATTTTGTTATTTGTTAAGGCCACAATGGCCTACACAGGTTTATGCACACATTTCCCTCCAAAGTGTGGGCATACTGTGGGGTCTTACTGGGGCCATTGGTACACATTTTCGGCTGGGACTCTCCTTAGCAGGACCAAACTAAATTTGTTATTTGTTAAGGACCCACACAGCACACTCATAGTGCCCCACTGTGGCCACACCCAGCCCACGGTGTGGACATACTGGGGGATGTTATGGGCCCACAATTGGCCCCATTGGAGGCCCACTCTGCTTTGTGTACTCTGCCTGTATCGGGGCCCACAGTGGGCTAGATTTTCTGTCTGCAGTGGGCCCACACAGGCCCCAAAGGGGCATGTTTGCTGGGTAGTATACAAGAAGTAATTCTGGTGTATTAGCATTTTATGAGTAGTAAATCTAGTGTTAAGAGTTTTGTGTGACACTGTGTCCAAACCAAATGCAATGCGCTAAGATTATATTGATAAGCAATTTTTATGTCTACATCAGACGCAACATGGCTACAAGACGCAACAAAATCAATCACAATTTACAGCCAAGCAGAAGAGTGTGTGGGTGGGTTCTCTCTGCAAACACTGTCTCTCTAACAAAACAGATAAGTACATAATCAAATTCATGAATATTGAATCATTTTAATATTATTCAAAACATACTCAGTGACTGATACAATCTTTGCCATCTAATACACTTATTTACACAGGGTTCACAGTTTGAAGTTATTTTCAACATCTGAGGAAAATTATCCATTGTTTCTTTAATTATGACTATTAAAGTCATGCAGAAATTATATTCAAACTCAAACTAAACAATTATAATATTGTACAAAACATACCTGAGATAATCACTGAGCCATCAACTGCTGTTTTGGCTGGTCAAGACAAAAACTCTAACATGGAAAAAATACCTTTTATCCCATGTTGTATTGATACATCTTGTTAGGACACAGTCAAGTAAATCTAGTTTGTTAGCATTAAATAAGTGAAACTAGTGTATTAGCATTATCTGTGGGAAATCGTGTTAGCATTTTGTGTGAGGTAATTATTTAACGTGAGAGCTGTGAACTAGTGCATGTGTGGGTGAGCATAAAAGTAAAAATATATGAGAGAGAAATTCATGAATGTGATGAGCAAAGGCACTGTCCTAGACTCACTCACACACACACACACACTTTTAATACTGGACTGAGCTGCGGTTAAACCGCAACAGCTGTTTAGTCAAACACAAACACAGCTGCTAGCATTTAAAACAAGCAATGAGAACTGTGTGGAAATAAATGGTCATCAGGACATTTGGGTCTAGTTTTCATCATAATTCACTGACAAACGAGAGAGTCTTTTTTTTTTCTTTTTTTTTTGCGAGAAGTGTCATCAGCAGCCAGTGTGCTACTCACTCACTCTGAGAAAGCAGAGAAAATGGCCAATGATGCAAACTGAAGGCTATGGAAAAGGTGGGTTTAGGAAGCTGGATTAATAATGTGCATCAAGGCAACAAAGTGCATTTAAATGAAAGCAGGACACACACACATCAAGAGAGTAAAAAGATGGTTAAGGCGCCAAAGTAAGCAGCACATGGCCCCGCTGTGAGCAGTCCGCTGAGAGATGTTGGGATGCTGGATTTCATCCTGCAGGGTATTCATACAAATGGATGTATCTATGTGAGTGTGAGGAAGAGAAAAGAAAAGAAAAGGTGGTGGATGAATGCAGATGTCTCCTCTATAACCTACACAGCGCATAAAGACTCCATATTCCCAATCTAAAACACATTAACACACAGATAGAGCAGATTGCAGTGCCCTGTATTCCCTCATCCACATCACTCTGCAGACCTCTCATTACAGCTAATTACGGACTTTTCACAACTCATTCTTAACCCTGGGTAAACAATCTTGCTCCTTGTTCCATGTATTATAATGTTCACACTAGGGCTGTGTATCACCAGCAAAGTCACGATACGATGCGTATCACGATACAGAGGCCACGATACGATACGTAGCACGGTACGGGACTGCATTGAATTTCACCTCAGAAGAGTTTAGTAAAACAGCTGTTTATTAAACACTGCATACTATAGTGCCATTTCTAACTACTGGCAGAGCAGGCAGTTGACCTCTGCATTATGAAGGGCCTCCATAACTGAACCACAGTACAAAATAGGTTATGGCATATGTTTCATGTTTACATTGGGCACTCCCCACCAGGTACAATATTCTGATTGTTTGCATCTTGTTTTTAAGCCCATAAATAATAATGTACTCGTTCTAATAAATTTATATTGTAATGTACTCATTCTAATATATAAAAATTTTTTTGTCATGTACATATATTGCACGTTAAGTCGATATATTGATTATTGCGACAGGCCTACACACACGGTCAGTCAGCTCAGCCGCACTCAGACATTCAAGAACAAACTTTTTAGCGCTGCCCCGCAATTTTATTAACTAAATAGCTTAATCGCTCAAGAGCTAGAGAGAGAGAGAGAGTTAGTTGGTTAGTTGTTATTCTTGGCTGGATAACTCTAGCAGGTATAGATAACTAAATATGTACACAGTTTGGATTAAATAAAAGTATAGTCAAATTTTTTTTTAGTTAGTTGTAATTCTTGGCTGAATATCTCTAGCAGGTTTTAAAAGCCCTTTAAAATTAAATATGAACACAGTTTGGATTAAATAAAAGTACAGTCAAATTTTATCTCTTGTATAGACTTTACTGTACAATGTTAGATCTAGTAACATCTTACAGTGAGTGAACAATATATTTTTACAACATTAATGTTTTTGAATGTTATTTAACAAATACTTGATCATTCATGTTTGTTCATTGTGCATTAAATAATTTTAACAGATTGAACTGATTTTATGTATTAGTAAATTTTGAAATGAACCCTAAGAAGAATAATTGCTATATAACTATTGTTCATTGATAGGTCATGTTATCCAACAAATGGAATCTTATTGTAAAGTGTTTTTAATACTACAGTGTCCATCTATTTGATATACACTTGACTTAAAATATATGTAATCTTATCAAAATTTATTATAAAAGCTGAGGTTTGTTATTTACTGAAAAGTTATATTATAGCTGGTGTCAATGATCTAATGTTGCATTTGGTCAGACTCAGTCCATTGCTTTACTTAAGTATATTATATTTTCCTTTTACAGCTGCAGGCTGAAGAAGATCATGAAACACACCAGCAAACCCTAAAACAGACAACAGTTTACATATGTTTTTCAGCAGCAGCAGAAATATGACAAAAACTTTTGGGTGAAACTTGTTCACTTTTTTTTCATACTTTTATTACTTGCGGAAAAACTTGAAACAATTTTAAATAAGTATAAAGAATGGCATTGATTTATTTTTGTTTGTGTTTTTTTAATTAGTATGTTTTTGTGTTTTGCTTTGGTACCGAAATTGGTACAGAGAACTGTGGATTTTCATTGGTATTGGTACCGAATACTGAAATTTTGGGACCGTGACAACACTAGCTGTAGCGCCTCAGTACAACAGACGCGGCAGCGCGAGGCGCACGTGACCTGATCATCTCCTCCACATTAATTCCAGTTTCAGCACAAAATAAACATGACTAAACATCCGAAGGCAAGTTAAAAGAAAGACTACAACTCTACAATCCGTATCCTGTCTCATGTAATCTCTCAATTAGTGTTTCAGTCGCGCAAAGACGTCAATATAACAGCTTGTAAACAATTCATGTAACATCACATTTACCTCAGAAAGCATATTTGGTGACCATAAACTCGATAGTCAGCCAGAAAAATAAACTCGAGAGTAGCATTTTGCTAAATATATGCACCATATACCATTATTATAATTTTTACCATTATTTAATGCTTTATTTGTGTTTGAATAAATCCTTCCAAGTTTTTATGACAGCCACTATTTAAATGTGTATATTTAAAAAAAAACTAAGTTAAAAATTGTAACTTAATTACTATAAAAACTTTATTAAGTGCAATTTAAGCATTTGTACAGTACAAATCAAAAATCCGTTTTTTATGACAGCCACTATTTAAATGTGTATATTTAAAAAAAAAACTAAGTTAAAAATTGTAACTTAATTATTATAAAAACTTTATTAAGTGCAATTTAAGCATTTGTACAGTACAAATCAGTCAATTTTAACCTTCAATATTATAATGTAGTACCAACTGACTCTCATGTATATTTTACAGCATTAGTTGAGAGATTTTTTTTCCTTGAGAAAATTTGGCATGTACTGTACCTGATATGTATCCAAAATAATCGATATTGAATCAGATCGGTAATCGAATCGAAAGCTTGTGAATGAGAATCGAATCGAATCGTGAAATTTGTGTCAAAATCCAGCCCTAACTACTAGTCAAGGCACTTTTACTTATAGCACTTTATACAATACAGATTGTTTCAAAAAAGTAATAAACAGGAAAATAACAATTAACTATGCAAATTTAATCAAACGAGACAAATTGGTTAGTGGCTGTTAACAAGTGCCTACATGTGACTACAGAGTGAGAGGCTACTCACTAGTCTACTTTTACGGCTTCAACGTGTTTATACTCACACTCTCACAAAATATTCTAACAGTTTTTAACTGAAAGAGTTGTGCGATTGTGGTATTGTTCGTTTTTAGCCTATGTTTAGATTTTTACTTGGCTGGCGATTGTATTTAGACTTCAAAATTCATAAATGTTATGTTCATTTGTGAAGATTATGATGAACGAAGCGTGTAAGGATAATACATTTTTGTTGGTCGCAGAGCTTATTTCCTGCAACAATCCAAAAGCCAATGGAAAATCCTATAGTTTTTTTTAATCGAAGGAACCAGGGTGGTGCTAACTTCCAGGTTGGCCTACAAAAATACGTCATCACTGCAGCACTTTATGGTGTACACCAGGGGTGTCCAATCCTGCTCCTGGAGGGCCAACAGGTCAACAAAGTTTAGTTCCAACTTCCAACCAACTTCAACACACAAGCCTGGAAGTTTCTAGTGAGTCTGAAGACCTTGATTAGCTGATTCAAGTGACTTTAATTAGGGCAATGCTAATACTAGCTAAAGAACTACTGAATGCCCGTTTAACTCTCAACAAGTAATCACAGTAGTGTTTTTGATCAGGAACTGAGGAAGGGAGACTGTGCAGGGTGGATAGCATCTTGGATGACAACAGAGCAGTTTTTGATAACACAGGTTAAAATTGGTTGGTTTCTTTCAAAACTACATGAGTTAAAAGTGACTTAACCTGGGATTTACAGAAGACATTAGCCAGAGTTTAGCTGCACGGTGAAAAGCTCTACTGCAACAATCATCTCAGTTTACACTCAAAGACACCAATTACTCCTGGGACATAACCATCACTTTCAATCACACACACTTATGTGGGGAGAAAAAGTACTAAACAAAAGAAAACATTTATTTCCAGGTTTATGGGCTCATTAGAGACAAGCAGCAATTTGAAAGTGAAAATAATGGCATTTACTGCAAGCTGTGCTGACTCATCATCTGCAGCCCACAGGCTGTTGAGCTTTATGTAAGAGGTCTTAAAGTGTCACCGCCAACTAAAACACATTAAACTTGATCAATATTAAAAGTCAAGTAGATTTTAATATTATTCGTGTCCGTAAAATGAATAATGCAAGAAATCCCAAACCCTGAGTATGAGAATTGGAGCCGTAATGCCTGCCTTAGCAAACAACTCTAACTCCAACTCCAACAGACATCTGCTTCATTTGGGAACAGATCTCACACAGTAAGACAAATTTTGTGGTACATCTGGAAGAATGAAAATCAAACTCTGCATTACATCAGTGGAAATCTGTAATAGCATTTAAAACGAATCAGCCAGTGGCTATAACTCTCTCAGAATTATTCTCATCCAAGATTGCAACCCATTTTCAAAAAAATGATAATTATACCTGTGAAGAGCCTGGTTTGATTAAATATGCAACAGATTAAATGGCCAAAAACTGTTCAATTTAAAAACAAACAAAACAAAACAATTTCCGTTCATCTACAACCAAAGCACTACAGAGAGAGAATACATCTACAGGAGTAGCAAACACTAGAAGGTAGAGTGTGCTTGCAAGTTTAAAGCATGTAAACACACACACACACACTCCTCTCACCTCTCTGATTTTGTCCCTCTTTTCCTTGGTGTCAGGGTCCCCTGGGTCACCATTATTGACCCCTACCAGTTTGGGCATAGGTACTGGAGGCAGTGGTTTGGGTCCATCTTTCTTCTTCAGGTCCTCGGCTACCTTGGTCTTCTCTGTCTGGATCTCTGCCTTCAGCTCCTCTTTGGATTTGCGGAGCTTTTCCTTGGCTTCCTGCAGTGCCCGCTCATGATCTGCCCGGATCTTGTCACGAAGGCTCTCCTCTTCTTCCCTGCAAGCACACAGTGAAATATATCAGTAAAGAGTAACTTTAATTGCAATTAAAAAAAAAAAAATAGTGTAGGAGCCAGTCTATATTTTATTTATATAAAATGTTTTATAAAATGTTCAACTTATATAACTTGTTAATATAAATATTATATAAATTGTTAGTATAATTTTACACATACACACATCCGTGGCTTGTTTAAAAGTTTAGCGTCAGTAAAATGTAAATTAATACATTTATTTAGCAAGACCTTGGATTTAAAAAACTGACAAAGGCATTTATGTTACAATAGATTTTCCTTTCAAATAAATATTTTTGTACCAAACCATCACATAAAAATGATAAAAAGATACAAATTTATGAAGGATCATGTGACACGGAAGACTGAAAATTCAGATTTGTCATCACAGAAAAAAAATTTATATATTAAAATAAACTTATTTTAAACTTTATTTTTGATTAATTGTATTTTATACAAATATACACAGAAGGAAGAAATGAACTCCTCCCACAGAGGACAGTACATTAACAACAAACAAACCTCACCAATCTCTCCAAAAAACCAACATAGGTTTATAATCAACTCTTCTGTTATAAATCTTCCAGTCAGGGGAAAAATGGAGATATGACTGCAGGGACAATAATCACAGACTTTTACACTGCTCACAGCTTCTATGATGAGGCAGACAATCTATTCACAGGCATTTCTTCTGCAAATGAAAAACATAGAGCAAGTTTCTGTAACCCTGCTAAATCTACAGCTCCAAAGCAAAATAAATTATATTCATACATTATAAGCTTGCAGTCTGAATCAAATGTGATGGGTTAAAAGAGCCGGAGAAGACTGTGAAATAAAACAAAGACAATAAACAGACATATACGTCTTTCAATTGCATTGACTTTGCTGACAGAAAACGAAAAAACAAATATGCAGCATACAAGTCAGAAACTCATACAGACAGAAAGATTAATCGGTTTAGATAATTCTAAAGAACCTTATACTGATTTTTAATAAACATGACTAAATGAGTGAACCGCAAATCATTACATCCATTCGTGTTCGACTTATAATGAACTGAGTGTTTACCATATGTACTTACTTGGACTCTGTGACTTAAATTACCATAATTACTGGCTTTTTTTTCATAACAGCGTGTAGGTTATTCAGAAATCATTCCCAGAGTGCTTTTTAATAAATGGTACTAAAATTGTATTAAAAGAAAATGTGTTACAACAATATTATTTTCATTAGTATGCATGTAGTTAAAGGGGTCATATGATGCGATTTCAAGTTTTCCTTTCTCTTTGGAGTATTACAAGCTGATTGTGCATAGATAAGATCCCTGAAGTTGCAAAGACTAAAGTCTCAAAACCAAAGAGATATTCTTTATCAAAGTTAAGACTCTGCCACGCCCCCCTAAAACGGCTCGTTCTAACACGCCCCCACATATCTACCTCACTATGTGGAAATATTTGCATAATGCCGCCCAAATGTGCACGCAAAGAAAGAAGGCATGGTTTCAGTAACCGCAGTTAGTGTTGAAACAGCCATGTCAGGGAGACGCTGTGTGATTCAGTGCGAAAGCAAAAGCACTTTATTTGGATCACTTACAACAGAACAGCAATGCATTTTATGGAAGACCGTTTCGTGAACCTAGGAGAGGAGGTAATTCAGAATCAGCTACTGTTTTGTTATTAGTTTAAGTATTTGCTAGTATTTGAGAGAGAGAGTGGTGTGTGTGTGTGTGTGTGTGTGCGAGCGAGCAAGCGAGAGAGAAAGAGAGAGAGAGAGAGAGTGCGAGACACATCACAGTGGAGTCAGCTGTCTTAACCGTGGCTTGTGTACTGCAAACACATACCAGCTTCATCACTGTGTCTGTCACGCGACTCTGTTCCCCTTTCGGGCTCTGTCTTTACATTTATTTTGAAAGATGAAGCTCGCGATTATGGTAAGGGGCGTTACATTTCCGACGAGTGCTTGCGGTGTTCGGCCAATCACAATGCACTGGGTCAGCTGGCCAATCAGAGCAGACTGCGCTTGTCGGAAGGAGGGACTTTGTAGAAAACGAAGCGTTTGAGAGAGGCGGGGCATAGAGGACCTACAATAATGTACAGTATTTGAAAAATAATGTGTTTTTTGAACATTAAAGCATGTCAACATATTCTGTTACACCAAATACACAAAATAATGATCTTTAAAAAAGCATCATATGACCCCTTTAAGAGCAATTAAGGGGGCGGAGTGTGGGAGAACGCACAAAAGACTCATCATATAACACAAGCCACAAAGTAACAATCTGATGCCACACACACACAAAGAAGAATAAGGGTGGAGACAGAAGATTTTTAGGTCCTGTGAATCAATGAAGCACACCAGCCTAAAGAGAGAGCAGGAGGGGATTGTAAGGAAAAGAGGTCAGGTGGATACAGTGACACAGACAGTGATATGCTGGGGCGACGCGGGTTATCTCAGACTGGTTCACTCATTGTTATTTACGGCCTGGAAACGTTCGCCAGGTGACAGTAAGACTGAGTGGGGAAGACCGACAAAACATCTGCTAATCTATGCGGTCTTAACATTCATTTCAATGCTTTACTTAAGTGCATAGTTTATTATTATTGATAATATTTAGCCACTATTTTGCATCATAGTGCTTCATTAGCTTAAAAGATATATACGACGAACACTAGCGTCACTGTATTGGAGGATAAGAACTAGGGCGGTGCGATTAATCGAAATAGTCATAAAATCGCGATTTGAGCTTGCGCAATTTCTAAATCGCTTTATAGCACGATTTTCTGCGCCCCGACCTCCCCGCAGTATGCTATCTGAACCAATCAGAATGCAGCGCGCCTAAATGGAGCACGAGAACAGAACAGACCGGGCGGGCATACAAACGTA
>NW_015650696.1:52641-55066 GCF_001515625.1 Sinocyclocheilus rhinocerous | reverse complement strand
ATATGTCTATTCTAGAGACATTTTGTTACACCTTTACTTGGTGATTATTTTGCCTTATGTCTGTTCTAGAGACATGTTACAGCTTTTTGATAAAGCTCTAATTGGTTTTCTTTTGGAAATAGGTTTCAAATTCACACTGAATGCATTAATGACTGTAAAGCATGTCTGTGTGCGTCAAAATCGTGATTAAAATAGAAAATCGCAATATTGATCAAAGAAATCGCGATAGTTTGTTTTTGTCCAGATCGCACAGCCCTAATAAGAACTTTAATTACAGTAAAGCATTACTGAGTGCTGATGTGCACATTTTTGATGCGCGGGTTAACTGGCTAGTCTGCAAACAGGGACGTGTGTGAACTGGAAAAATGTGGGCACTAATGGCTCCTTGCGAGGGACATGAGAGCAAAGGGCGTGTGTGGCTCTCCGGGTGTAAAGCAGGTTCTCATTCTGGTACAGCAGATTAATTCTCTACGCCTCAGGAGACCCAATCTATCTCAGACAGACCCATTCCTCAGCCGCGTCATTAGGCTTTGATCAGGATTAGCGGTCGACTTATATTGGTTTTTGACAGCTGATGCCGATATCTTAGAAAGCAGGGTGACCGATGGCCAATATAAAGCCCGCCCATCCATACATCCATACTTTAGTATTTAAGATATTAAAAATAATTTGAAAATGAATTAAAAAAATAAATGCGTAAAACAAACATACTTGAGATGACAACTTCTTGATTCTGTTATCCTATTACTGTATTTTTCACAAATAAATAAATATTTTAAATATATATATATAAAAAGGAAGTAAACTGCAACGAACAGGGCACTCAGTAATCTGGGCAGTTTGTGTGCATTGGGAATAGGCCGAATATTTTTTCAAATAAAGTAACATTCATTTTACATACAGCGCACAGTGAAAATTAGAGCCCGACCGATATATTGTTTAGCCGATATTATTGGCCGATATGAGCCTGTCGCCGATATATCGGTATTGGCGAATATGCCGCCGATATGAACTTTTTTTTTTTATAGAACATATAACGCAGATTAAATGCTTCTGAATGGTGTAATTACTTAGTTTGTCCAGCAGAGTGTGCTCCATTGTTTGCTACTGGCGACCCAGGGGCCCGTTCTTCGTACGTCGCTTATTACATCCGAGATGAAATGTCACATCCAAGATGATATCATCACACTAATCAGGATCTGGCTAATTCGGTTCTTCGAACGCACCTGCTGTTGATGAATAGTATGGCTGGATTGAGTTATGAGATAATTGCGCGTTCATGGGTTGGTTTAAAAGGGGCTCTGTATCGATACTCGAAACCACGATCAGCAATGCAGCGATTGGCTGGCGGCAAGACAGCAACGTAATGACATCATATAATTAAAAAAGACACCTGACGAAAAACTTGAGAAATTTTTTTACTTTTATAAGGAAACACCCAAGTGAACAAAACTACATAAATGTTATAATAGATAAATGAAATGTGCACCGTTTTTATTTTATTTAAATTTTTTACATGATTCCTAATTATTTATATTCACGATTTCTAATATTTGTACAGGCTTTACATTTTTATTTCAATGTAGTAATTAGCAATTCATTTAATTTTATATTTGAACAGATTTGTTATGTGACAGCATTAATTAAAGTTTCTTAAGGGTCAAGATCATGTTATCTGCATCTCCTGCGCTCAACCAAGCCACTCCCATAATAGCGGTCATCACTCAAATTAATGCACGATTCTACATTATCTGTATAGCATGTGTGTAAGACAACAATCCAAGATCATGCCAAATCATCAACAATCAAATCCAGCTAACTGAGTTAGCGACATACGAAGAACGGGCCCCAGGTCAGTGTAGCGTAGAGATGCGCGGATGAGCTCAAATTTCACCCGAGTTCGCTGCTTAAATAATCCGCCCGCCACCCACCCGCACCTATATTTGATCGTCACATTACAATGATTCTAATTCTTAGTTTTGCATGATGATATGATGAATGGACGGCTCATTTTTAACAGCAGATTCAGTGACGTTAGAGACTAGAGCTGATCTGCGCATCACAGCACGCGTCTGCGGTGCATTAAAGCCTGTTACGGCCACCGGAGCTGATCGTGGCTGGACTGGTGTTTATACCGGCCGCGCGGCCCAGAACTCATGCTTATCACATCAATCACATCACATCGTGCGGCGAGACAAAATTCAATAGAATTTCTATTGTATTTTAGCGCACCATGCCGCTCGCGTCCGGTGTAGAATAGAACCCATTATAATCAGTGATGTATACACTGGATGCAGTAAACTGATACCTTGTTCTATTTATGACGTGCTGACACAAAGTTCAAATGATTTTCAACAGTCGCTTTGTTGCATCCTGTTGCGGCACAGACACGGTGTCAGCATAGTTTGTCAGTACAGTCAGTAAC
>NW_015650696.1:50122-51982 GCF_001515625.1 Sinocyclocheilus rhinocerous | reverse complement strand
TACATAGGCCTATGTTTGTCACATCATTATAAGTGTTTGATCACCACATTTGAGTTATCATGGCAAAAAAAATTTGTTTATGTACATATATTCTGTTTATGTAGGCTATATACTGTATTCTATATACAGAACCAGTCAAAAGTTTGGACGCACGAAGGGGAAGTGTGTCCAAACTTTTGACTATACGGTATTATAATATAGCCTACACAAAGAATATCGGCCGATATATCGGTATCGGTCTTTTTTTACTCCCTAATATCGGTATCAGCATCGGCCCTCAAAAAACCCATATCGGTCGGGCTCTAGTGAAAAAGTCATGAATATGACAGTGGGCAAATGGATAAAGCGCAGTATAGTTTGAAATCACGAGTTCAAAGTTTGTCGATCCCGCGTCTCCAGTGAAGCTGAACTCTCCTCCTGTCCACATTCAATTTGCACGGACCGACCATCAGTACACGCAATCATGGAGACACACTGATAGAAATCTGTATCATCGAGGAGAACTTGAAGTATTCAGCACTGTTATTAAGGAACAAGAGGAACACACTGCTTAACTTGCCCACTAATAAAACAGCTGACTGTATGTGCTTTCCATTAGTATTTAGTTTAGTACAGATCCACAGTGCCAGCAAATGTTTGTGAACATACTTGCACACAATCCCCTAGAGAAGTGAGCTCATTTTCAACAAAATACCACCTACACCTGTGGAGCCACGTGGCTACTGGCCCATTTCACAGAAATGAGAAAATAAGGTCAGAAACTCATATTTCCAATATATAGTTCAGGAAGGGCCTTCTTCCACCATCCCTCACTTTCTCGGCCCACCTTGCCTTTCAAGAGTTCAAAGACAACACTGTGTGGCGGTTTCTTAATGTATCAGTCTCAGCCTGAAGCTGCTCTGGGGAGTAACAGCCTCCTGGTATCAAATGATGCATACAGGTCTGACTACAGCCTTTAAGTGGACTGCAATTGAGCGAAGCGTAGCTTCTCTAAATTCCTTCCTACATTTTTCATGTCTCGTTTTAAAAACAAATCTCCTTTCTGACTTCCATGTCTTCCGTTCCAGTCCTATTTGATGTAAAGCTGCGTCATGAGGACGGACAGCTGTGCACAGTGGACCCTGTCATTTTTAATCACTTTATTGGAAAAACCAAACCAGAAGCAAATGGGTGCATCTCAATCAACTCCCTAGTTCAGTAGTCAGAGCACTGATCAGGGAGTTGGCCATTTTAAGGGCTGTCTCATTCACAAAAACCTTTGAGTGCACTGGAACGTTCGCTCCCTGCAAAAAATCCCACAATGCACCGCAAAAACTAGGGAGCATCGATGCTCACTATGCTCCCTTACCAGGGTATTACGTCACATTTCTGAAGCGAGAAACAAACCACATGAGCCAACTCGATAAATATAATGACACACAATGACATATGTTTATGCGGTTTAAGGTTCAAAAAACAATTTTCCACATATTGTACATTGTTTCTCCTCTATGCCTTGCATTGCACCGTGTAAACACGAGCCGTTTTAGGTAGGCGTGGTTGACTTTTATAAAGAAAAAAAAAAAAGCATAGAGCATAATATATAGGCTACAGCAAGGTTTAATCTGGCCGCAGAGGAACACAACCGGGGTTGGCTGATATAAAGAGACGAAATCCCCGAAACAGATCTTCACACTTACGCAATACGGAATTATCTGCTAAGTGTGTTGCTTATCTTTGTCAACCTGGCAACCATGTGTACGTGCGCTCTCTCCACTGTGGATAAAAGCGCTGGCTTTCTGAAAGCACCGGCTAGCTTGCAGTTTAGTGATCTCCACTTCGATATTCTATTCTCAGAAAAGTGTAATTCATCAAGTGTTC